>NW_017803921.1:2050818-2113562 GCF_001625305.1 Branchiostoma belcheri | reverse complement strand
CTAATATCTGTGGGAAATGTCGCAGCTAATATCTGTGGGGAAATGCCGCAGCTAATATCTGTAGGAATATTTAGAATGTAACTAAATACTGTAGTCTTATTTCTACATATTGCACTTGGTCTTAAAAGGACTACACCTCGAGACATTACAAGTCAGAAAAATCGAATTAAATCGTTGCTACGAGCAATATTATTCTCACAGACTCACACTAAATCTCCAAATGAATGTACAAAGTACGTCTAGGACCAGATTGTTCTTTTTTCAGTTCTTCCCTCAGAAGTTTCACCACTCCGGGCATACACATGTAGATTACAAGTCACTATTACTAGTTAGATAAGTGTCCTGGGTACGTTATACTGAGTGTTAGAGTGTCCATGGGTAAGTCAAGTTCGCCATTTCCATATTGTATGTTTTCATTCATTCATTCATTCATTCATTCATTCATTCATTCATTCATTCATTCATTCATTCATTCATTCATTCATTCATTCATTCATTCATTCATTCATTCATTCATTCATTCATTCATTCATTCATTCATTCATTCATTCAGTTGAGCTCAACAATCCAAGTGTTAGTTCTGTCCTTGGCTTAGATTATTTTAATGCCTTTCCAACACTTGCTGTTTTACTTCAAACTGAAGAATGTAGATATCTAGTCCTCTGTACCACTTGGTGTCACCTTCAGTCACATATCCGGCTTTCTGAACAATACAGTAGATCATGAAATATTCGCAGTACATGTAGTTTTATTTTGGCATTTGCCACGAAATCAAAACACAGTGAACATGTGCTTCATACATTTAGTACTGTACAACTAAACTTTTTCAACATGACACTTAAAACACCTATAAATACCTCCTTTTGTCTCCATGTTGGCAATTAAGTCTTTGCAAAAATACATGAGTTTACAGTAGTTAATGGCTTCTTGACCCTTGGTTACCCCACAGCTGTTCTGTATCAACAGCAGGTTGGGTAGGAAATTCTACCTCCCTGTTCTTGGAAACTGTGGCTAGATTTTCTTGGTAACTGTGGCTAAATTTTTTAATCACCAAATACATTATAATATGTTGTATTATGTTGCATACTTCAAACTGTTAGCAATGCCGCACCAATTTCATTTGTTGGTTTTTCTGATTTTTTTTTTCAGAAAAAGGCATGAAGTGACGGGGTGAAAAAAACAGGCCTAGGCATCCAATGAAAGATTTTCTGACCATAGATTTCATGTAGCTAATAATATGACCAATGAAATATGTGTCAAGAAGTTTTTCATTCATACCAGGTCAGCACTGAAAGCTTGATAGCACAAACAGATGCCTCTTGTATCATATCAGCTATATAAGGAGATACTCAAGTGTGTGATACGTGATATCACTAGGACTACATGTGGTCTACATGTGGTACATTTGTATCACATAGTATGTCAACTGTGCCTTGATAACTGTACTGTTGCTGAGTGTTCGCTGCTTCGTGTGTTTGCTGGTTTGGGAGATGTTGTCGTTTATTATCATACTGGGAGCTGTCCTGCAGTGGGTGCAGAAGAAAACGCACTCACCTGAAGTTGTAGACATTTCTACATCTCTTCATGGGATTGTACATGATGTAGCAGTTTACAAAGTAGGTTTGCTTGTTTGTTTGCTTGCTTGTTTGAGCCTTTGTTTTAATTCATGAAATACTCAAATCAGTCTGCTTGTTGCCTCTCAATTGGGTCATGAGGGAAGAGGTCAGGCTCAGACAAAATATATTAAACTTAAAAGCAGATACAGGTTATATAAAGTCCTGAAAAATCCATATACTAGAACCGAACGGTTGTACTCAGAAAATCTGTGATAGCAGTTTATTTACAATTTGAATTTTTCAACTGTTAATAGTTACCATAGAGTTTGGGAATGTGAAACTTCCTGCGGACTGACTCTCCTGGCCAATTATTTCCTTTTTTTCTCCGAATTCTCCGATTGGCACCTCTATACCCATAGGAAAGCCTGGTACAGCCTGGCCTGGTGGAGGCTACACTTCCTAATCCCAGGCTAAGCCCCTCCCCTTGCCCTAAGCTGACCCCTGGGGGAACTTGGCACACTCCATTTCCATCTCCAAAGACCCTACCAGCAGGAATTCTGGGATATTTGCCTCCCCGGCATCTGGTATGAATAGACCAGGACTTCTGTGCAGGGAGGGAAGAATCTTTCTGTCAACAACACAGGGACTCAAAATGTCCGGCCTGGCTTCCGTGGAAAGTTTTTGCGGAGACGGTAACATGTACCGGATACGAAAGGCAGGGCGTACTTGAATTTCTGTACCTTCTAAAGCCCATATATGCTCACATGTGCGCAAAATGCTTTGTGTTGGGTTCTCAAAACTGATACGCTTCCTTGAAATTTGTGGCCCTATTGTATATTGTTTTCTGCGGTGACCTGAATTTGCTGTGGTTTCTGCTATACTCTCTGTTGCTTCCAGGGCAGTTGTATAGCACAGTGACTTTGTTTCGATAATATTGTCTTTGTGGCAGTGCTTTTATAATTGGTACAGATTCATGGCAAATTCCAACCCAAATATCGAATAAGAGTCATGGAGAATTTATTTGGAGCCATGCCAGCTATGAAGAGCTCTATCTGGGCACAGCTGGAAAATCTAGTGCAATCCCATACCACAATACCTTCTGGGGCTCCCAATTAGTCAGTCTACTTCCTACTGGATGGTTTAATTAATTAGATTGGATGGGACCCAATTAGTGAATGATAGGGCTGTACCATTGGTATTTTATGCTCAAATTTATGGGTGGTCAGGTTGATTTCAAGTTTCCACTTAGCAAGACACATGAAGAGTGCAGCTTTGACCTACCTTGACTTTTAATTAGTTAGTTGTGGAGTTGTATTTGTGTACATACCTGGGAACTTTTTTCATGCTGCGTTTTATCAGTAGATATTTTCAATGTGGCGGTCTCACCATGGAGTTAACTCCATGGTCTTACTATAAACTCTTGCTAATGAAGAATAGAAGCCTGATCTAGCTTTGTCCGGTTGCTCTCCTTGGAGGTCAGCCAATAAACAAGATATGTGTTGTTGCCAGATTTGGCCTGTTGTTGAATTAGACTTACAGGTAACACATGGGGGAGACTGAGGATAGCATTCGTGTAACCCTCTAACCCTATACAGTTTCTGTCTTTACAACCAGATTAAAGTATGTCAAACAACCTGAGATCTTCAGTTGTTGTCTTTGCCAAGAAGGTTATACTATTATTTTTGGTGGCATTCTTGTGTGTCTGTGTGTCTGTATGTGTGTCTGTAAGTAAACATGATAACTTGAGAAGGCTTGGATCATAAGAATGTCTTGATATTTGGTATGCGATGAGACCAATGATTAGATTTTTGGCTCAGCGGTTTCGCTATGCACTATGAGAGGGGTAAGACCCCCACATGTCACTCTGGGGTCGCGGAGCAGGGATGGGAAAGGTGACCCATGGAGCGAGCAAAGGGTTTGGACAAGAGGAGTTAAAATGTACATGTAACATTGCATTATCATATACTATTACATGAAAACTCAGAATACTTGAAATCTGATTTCTTGAATTTCTTGTTGACTGTTCAGGAGGAGTTGGAGAGACTGAATGCTGCCAGCAATGAGATCAACAAGTTGGAGGCAGAGTTGGATGTAAGTACAGAAATTTGTAACATATCTGTAAAACTAATTAAGCAGTATAATTAGGAGAATTTGTGTGTATTGCAAGTCATGTGACAAATTTTTGCAGTCCTGTAATTTGAGTTACATATATCTTTGGGAGTTACATGATTGTATCTTTCAAAAATTCAGATTTTGAGGAGTGATGTTATGACAGTTGTGGTTGGATGTAATGTACACGTAGCAATGAACAAGACTCTAACTGTTGATTCAAAACACACTGTATAGTATTCACACACGCTGGTAAGTATCTGTCTAGATAAACACAGATGCTTCTGTCAATTTGGAACTTTCAATATTAGATATATATATATATACATTACTTTTCTATATACTACATGTATACACATCAACATTTTAACATACATGGTAGGGTTTTTTTGTGAACTGAAAGGCAAAGAAACTGTATTATAGGTAAAATTAATTTCATGCAGGTAATATTGAATGTTGCCTGCACTGGTGCAGGTATACAGAAATAAGCATTTTGAGCCATAATATATTTCTAATGAGCCTATTGTCCTGTATGTTTAGGAAGCCCGAGCGCTGTTCCGACAAACCCTAACAGAGTCCACCCAGAAGCTGAACCTCCTGTCTAAGAAGATGGGCAAGTCTGTACAGAAGGCACGGCCGTACTACGACGCCAAGAAAATGGCCAAACAGGTACATGGTGGTTAAATGTATGATAGAAGGTAGGTAGATAAAGGTAGTCCTATACCCTTTTTGGGGGTTGTAGGGGCAGTGGGTTGCTTGCCAAAATCTATCCCTTGCCTTTTACCTCTTTTTACCTGAAAAACCAGTCAGCTACCTGTTTTACACCTGGGTGAAGTGAGGAAAGTCACAATCTGTACTTTTCCCAAAGACACAATGTCTTGCTAGCCTGACTGAACCTCGCTTTTCGCCAGCTCCCTAGGGACTATGAGCTTGGGTTTCACAGGCTAAATGTCTTGCTAGGAATGCCAGGAATTGATGATCCCATGACCTCTTGGTCTTGTGTCTGCTAGCCTAATCACTTGGCCATTTAATGCCACACAATGTATGATTTTATTTAAGTACAAATAAAAAAGTACATCTGATTTCTAACAGGCCCAGGTGGAAGCGCAGAAGGCAGCGGTTGAGTACCAGCGTGCAAACGGGATCCACCGCGCCGCCCGGGAGACCATCTCACTGGCGGAACAGCGGCTGTTCAGCGACGCGGACGAGAAGAGACAGTTCGACTCCGCCTGGCAGGAGATGCTGAACCACGCCACCATGAAGGTCGGGTCATGGGTCATGAGGAACCAATGAGCTACCTTGATTCAAGTTCAATTCAGACCAGTGTGATGCATTTTAGTCTATGTAATGTGAAGGAAATGTACTAATTTGTAAAGGCATGAGGAACTGTAACATCCCATTTTGCACAGTTTAAGTCAATGGCATAGTCTTTTTAGACTGACAGACATGATTCGTTTTAATAATTTCTCAATCATATTTTTCATTGGTCTATGGAAGCACAAGCAATACAGTAAAAATCACTAAAATATTGAAATTCATTATGATCCAGATGATAAATGCATCATGGGGGAGGGGGGCAGTAAAAGAACAAAAGCATGAATTTTTTTCATTGATGGAAACTCCTTGTTTGGATTTGCAGGTGATGGAGGCAGAACAGATGCGATCAAAGAGCGAACATGACCACCAGCAGAAAGCTGAGGCCTACAACACAGCCAACCACAAACTTCAGCAGCTGGAGAAGTCACTCAAGAAAGTCATCGCTAAAACCAAGTATGTCCATTTCTCTATTTATTAAGATTTTCCACACATATGAGGAAGGATTGATATAACAGGTGACTATCACCTTTACAAGAATAGATGTCAACCAAGAGACCAGACTGTGAGGTTTGAGCCACACAGTAGCAAGGACCCTACTATTTCGATAAGTGTGGTGGGGTCTTAAAGTTAAATGTGCTTGGGGTGTGGCTTTCCTCGAACGTACGGACCTACACTAAACCTTACCTGCTGTATCTGTTTTCTGCAGACCATATTTTGATGTCAAGACCAGTTTTGAGCTACAACTTCTGGTAAGTTGCTTGATATATCATCTGCTTTTATATTCTGACAGTATAAATAAACCACAAACTATTTTCTAGAACTTAAAAGATCAAGCTTCAATTGTTTTAAGATGTCTTTGTTTCAGCCTTTGTCAAACTTGTTTAAAAAAGATTGAGTTTAATTTGTATAAAAACTAATTTGCAAATAAGGTTTCCTATTCCATGTTGTTTAATGTAAACTTTTCTCTGCTACTTTCTAACAGCAACAGAAGCAGAATGTGGAAGACCTTCAAAAGGCCGTGTCAGCGTCCAAGGTCAAGTACAGAGAGGCCTTAAAGAACCTGGAGAGCATCTCAGACGAGATCCACCGCAACCGACAACTTCTCAAGGAGCCGCGCAGTGCGGGGGTCGGGGCCGAGGCTGACAGAGATGACCTGCCGGAAATCAACCTGGATGGTACAGGAAAAATTTTTCCTGTTTCCTGACCAATGCTAGAAAAAACTGCTGACCCTAGCCTTTTTCTGTGGATCCCTGCAAGGGACATGAAATGTTCTAGCTCAAGGATGTTTTCTAGCTCTATGATCTGACACCTGAGTGATAAAACGGTGTACAATTGGTTTTGCAACAGTGACATGGAAAATGAAAGTGTACTCATGCAAGTTTTACCTTAAAATATTCTGATGGTAAGATCTAACGTTTAATCTAACATTGAAATTTAACACTAGATTTTTCCCCCTCACTTTCTAGATGTGGATTCCTGTTCGCAGTACTCCGACCTGGATGACGGCAATAGTCTGGATACAGACTCCACCACAGACGACGCGTCCATGATCGCCCAGACGGATGACGCCAGTCTCAGCAGAAGGGATAGAGGAGGCTCCTTCACTTCTCATAGTAGCAGCGTCGGCGAAAGTGTCTCCTCTAGTTCTGCTGTGGGCGCCGCCTGTTCCCAGGACGTGGTAGAGAAGACTGCAGAGGGAGGGTGTACCACTGAGGGAACAGCTACTGAATCTGGACAAGCTGTGGAGGGAGGAAGTTACACTGAAGGAACGGCTCCAGCAGTACAAGCTGTAGTGGGAGGGCTGACAGAGAAGGTAACAGCAGGAGATGGTGACATGGCAGTTGCAGGAACAGCCACATGTATGGAGGAGGAACAACATCGAATCGAGGAAATACAGATGCAGACAGAAACAACAGAAGAAAATGGTCAGGACACTTCTCAAAATAGTCAGGACACTTCTCAAAATGATGATATGCCAGAGATAGAAACAGACAAAACAGAAAAGGAAGACATAGATGTACATGTGCAACAAGAGGCAGTTGATGATGTTGAGAAATCTTTTGAAGATGTTGTAGAGGAGGGTTATAAAGAAGATATGTCACATTGTGCAGATGAAAATGCAATTGTTACTGTACCAGGTAAAGTTAATGCTGAAGAGGTTGTTGAACAACAACAGGATACCTCTACAGAGGTGGTTAAGGCTGAGAGTTTTCCTACATTGCAAAATGAAGGGGATAGGACAAATATGCCAAATGTGGCTGTAGAATGTGATACAAGTTTACCAAATGAGGTCAAAGTCTCTGAATGTAGGGAAGAGGTGATAGAACAGAAGGTAGGGCAGGATGAAGTCATGTTTGAGTCTACTGAAGGCAGTGCACTTCAAAACCAAGAACCTAAAGTTCCTTTGGAAGATGTGGTAGTGAAAGAAACTGTAGAAGCCATTGAAGAAAGTCAGACAGCAGGGTCAGTTACAGGGAGGAAAGATGAAGAGGACAATGCTAGAAAGGAGGAAAGTAGCGAGGTTAGAAGTTTTGAGTCACAGGAGACTTCTGCGCCAGATACACCTGTAGAAGCTGTTTCAAACACTAGCATACAGGAAGTTTCAAACTCTAGCATAGAGGAAAAACCATCAGAAATAAGACAAACGGACAAATCTTCCAGTGTAGAAATCACAGAGGTTGGGGATCATCAGGTAGAGAACAGGCAAGGGGTCATAGATGAAGGTCAAAGGGCAGAGGTTACAGAGGATAGAAAAGATACAACAGAACAGAGTTCTGAGATACAGGGACAGGGGGATGCCCTCGAAAATGGGACAAAACCAGAAAAGCAGAATTTGTCCTCTCCAAGAAAATCTGTGGACGAAATGACAGCTGAAGAGATTGATGAATTAGAGGACACTTATTTGTAAGTTTAAGAAAATTTGATTTTTTAACAACAAATATTGTATCAAAGTCCATTGATTTCAATGGTTACTCAACAAATCAATAATAGTTATATATGCCTGCATCATGACAATTTGATAACATTCTGTTGTGACAACGCCCAGTTTTTCAAATAAAAGACATTTGATACACTCTAAATGAAGCCATGTAAACATCAGCCAGGTTCCTGCATTTGACTGTGATGGCCTTGTGGAAATACAGATAAGAAAAAAGGCAGTTAAAAATAATGTAATTATGATAAGCAATACACTGTATATGCATGGAGAAGTACTGAGCGAAAGAAGTATGAAAGATGTGTATTTTCAATATAGTCATAGATAAAATCTTGAATGATATTTTGGGAAAGCTCATATTGAGGCAGTTGTTGCATTTTACTCTATGTGACTCTATGTGAACAGCTGCAATGCTATCAAATTTTGTGGAAGTTTCAAATTTTTTTATGTAACGTGCATTTTTGTGATATTTTCCTAAATCACCCCTTCAGTTTGTATGATGTAGTTTTACTTGGTTGATTTTTGTTTGTTTGTATGGCATAAATGTTACACTATCTCAAGGTATAACACACCAGCTGCCTCTGTTGCTAGATTATAGTACATGATTTTATTGACATTTATCAAATTTTCACATGAACTTAGAAATTTGCCATTATGGTGAAATATCAAAATAGAAAGTCTTCCTTCCATTGCAATTAGCATTTTACCACCATTTGCGTTTTTAAGTTATAAAAGTTTTGTTACTGATGTGATTGCCTCAAAAGTTGAAATGCCAGAAGACTCATGTAGATATGTTGTAAAAAGAAAAGATATATGTTATGATTTTATATACAAATATAGGGTATGCAGGGTAAAATTGTTCCTAGTGTAAGTGTATGTGTGGTTGGTAATTTCTCACTTGCAACAAAACCATCTTTCCATCTCAAGGGTTTATGTGTAAAAGTACAATCATTCAAAAGCTTGATAAGAAAGAAGAATTCTTTGACAATTTTTGCCATCGTTACTTCTCTTTATTCTCCTTTCCATCCATATACAGCTTTTCAATAAATGTTGTTACTGTGGAAAGAATGGTTGTTTCCACACTGTATATACTGATTATAAAGTTTGTACTGTATGTATACTGCTATGTATCAGTGCTATTGTATTAAGAATTGCAGTGCTGTCATTGATTTTTATGCCACAAAACTTGTAAACAATACACATACAATGTAGTAGTAAATATAAAGTGGAACAAAATTAAGCCATTGTATTGCCAAATTCTGGACAAATTTTTATTTGAACACTCTTTTTTGTGTGTACAAGTAATTAAAAGAGATTGGTATGATTCTGTACATATGTATACATCTTTGATATATTACCATCAATACATTACACTGCACATGCACAGTACATGTGAACCAGCGTATTGTACTAGTAACTTGATAATATGACTCAAAAATTATTTTAAGATTGAGAAAAGAGAGACACATCAGTGCAATTAACCAATGTATCAATTTTTAAAAAAAGAATGTTTTGTAGGAAACATGATTTTGGTTGCCAATGCATTGTTTCATGAGATTGCACTTTTTTTTCCAAATCTGTAATTGCAATAGGTACATGTATTTTACCACAAATGTAATTTAATGTATTAAATGTTACACAAAATGCCAATATTAAGGCATACAAGTGTGACATTGCTTTTCCAATATGACATTTTTACATATTATAGCAATAGATGATTTGATTGATATTGAATACAGTTGAATCTAGGACATCTGTACATGATGTTTTTTCCATAAAATGTATCTTAGATTGACACATGTTAATATGTACCAACCTGATAAGGGCCAATTGCTGTAGATATTTTTATACAAACTATATTTCTCACATCTAAGTGTTGTTAATTGAATCAAGCACAAGTAAAGAATAAATTGATTAAAGCAAAAATATAGACAGAATTGATGAGTTTTTTCTCAATACAAATGTAGCGCTGCTGTATTTTCTGCACTTCACGAAACAAACTTCTGAGATGCTTGATCATCGTTTTTCCATTGTAAGATAGTGCAGAGTGATTTTTAAATTTCATGATAATAACAAGAAAATTGTGCTTATTTGGTGCAAACACGCTAGACGATTGAATAATACTATGATCGTCGTTGATTATGACAAGAAATTGAAATGTGAATTAAAACATATTCTCTCCAAATGACTTGATTCTTAACCAAACCACATGTGCTTCCTCCTGGCAATGAACTGTTGCATGACCTCACGTACGATTGAGGAGGACAGCTTTTTAATATGCTCCTCATCGCTCCCACCACCGATGGCTGACATCTTTTCCATCAGCTGGCTCCACCCACCGGTGATGTTCTCCTGGGACGTCAGGATGTCTGACAGCTTCTTCATCATTGCCTCCTGGTTCATCAACTGCTGGCTCATCTGATTGGTCAGGTTCTCGTGACGTGTCAGGATGATTGACAGGTCATTGGCCAACAGTTGCTCCATCCTTGTGACCTGTCAAGTTTTGAAGAAGTTAAAGTCTGCATTAAGCTTCATATATATCTTGTCTCACTGAATCTACTGTTCAGATGTTTAGAAATCTGATGGCAATCAGGATTGGAAACAAACTACTGTATTTTAAGAAACAAATAAATGACGTTTTCAAAATCATATCCAGTTGCTTGAGTAACTGTTTTTTGGCAAATAAATGGGAATTTTTACCTTCCCCATCTCTTCCTGTTCCTGGTCAACTGACTGTTGAATAGCCAAGCCTGGATTTGAAGTAAAGGTAATTAAAATTGATCATAAGCCCTTGGTGTACTGTATATGTTTGTAATGAATTGGTCACGCAAGCTGCCCGGCCGGGCCCCGGCATGGAAATATGACCTCGCACCTCAGCATAAGGAGGCTACCTAATGCTGAGATCACATTTCCAAACCGGGGCCCGGCCGGGCAGTTTCGATCATCAAAAAAATCAACAATTTATATCATTGATATGTGCAAATAGTTCCGATTATTATTTTTAAAGCTGTGCTTTGTTATCTTTTATACCATTCGTTCCATAAGACTACCCGGTCAGGCCCCGGTTTGAAAATGTAACCTTGGCATAAAACAATACTTCCGTAGCAGGAAATAACAACGCTTTACTCACACATGCACACAACAACAGCCAGGAGACAGCAGGACAGCATCAGTAGGATGAAACTGATGATCTTCAGCAGGGGACCGAACCGGCCTGGAGACTGACCAGCGGTCGCCATGCCCACTCCCGGGATGTAGCCATGGTGGTCAGCAATATCCGGAGCTGGGAAGTTTTCATCGCACTCTGAACTGGACACGTCTGAAGGGTAAATATATTCTGTCGTGTAATTAATTTCATTAGGTTGGTGAGTGATTGAATAGCGAAGTTCTTTTTCACAATCACATGTTTGACAAGAGCCAATGTTTCGATGACCGTTTGTCATCTTCAGCAGATGACCTGATACGTGCCCTAATGAAGATGACAGACGCAGACTGTCATCGAAACACCGGCTCCTAGGCAAGTACATGTAGTTGTGAATAAAAAAAACTTTTCTATTGAGTGCATTCTGTTTCATAGTTAATAGTTTTAACGCATGGCTACATGGCATAGAAACAGCTACATGTATACACACGGCTTCACAATATCAGATGGATGAATCCGCCTGCGTATATATTTGGTATATTTTATTCCTGATGTAATATTGTCTGGTGGGCAGCTGCCTTCAGGCCACGTGAAATTTCACGTGAATCCTGAACCTTGAAGGCATGACGTCATTACCTTGTAGGCATTACGTAGTATCCCAGACAATTTCAGTACAAATATATACATTTATATATGTATGTGCATATTTTATACGTTCATGTATGTACACATAAATGGACATATATTTACACAATGACCCTGTTTTTTCTTGAAGTCATTATGAGCCCAAAACCCGATATTTTTAACAAATATGGAAATATCATCACACATAAATAGATAAAGCTGTTTAGTCTTTTCAAACTGGATAATTGAAAGTTTAAAGTGTAAACACATTAAACTTTCAATTATCCAGTTTGAAAAGACTAAACAGCTTTATCTATTTATCGTATTCCTGGATGAGTAACCTTCACCAACGTATCATCACACATAGTGACTACAAAAGTCAGATTGAAACTTTCTTAGCCTGGCTTAACAGTACCTGTAACAGTAGAGATACACACTTGCATTTACAATGTATTTAACCATGTCTGGGTACGGGATACATGACACAGTCTTCTTATTCTGTGCGGCAAGAAAAAGGCTTTATGGGTAAAGAGCTTTGAAATTTGAACGTTTGAACGTAAAGCAATCTGCGACAGCAAACAATGGGTCTTTGTGAAAATACAAGAAGGAAAGTAGTAAGAATAAATGAGGCGAAGCATGATGTGTTTTTTTTTCAATCACCACACAGACCAGTTGCCAAGCGACTGGGCCATATCATATCGGCCGGCATATCTAGCGTTTTCAAGCGCACCGCGCCTCCCCTACTCTTCTGGATATCGAGAGGAATCGTGGATTCTTTTTGATACGTGCAAAGATCTGTAGCGTCAGGATCCCCTTTCAAATAATACACTGGACAGATTTGCGGGCAAATGTTTTAAGATAAATGTTTTTTTTTTATTACCAGGGTGACATTGGGAGTATAGAGCAAAGAAATTAAAAAAAACTGCATTATGATATTGTGTCTGTTTTGATGTCCCTATAGCTGCTGGTTCACTAACGTTAACGTACCTGTTTTACCCCCAGCGGCCGGTGACAGGTCCAGTGTAGGGCCGCTCTTCTCGTCCGGGTAGCTTGTCGGGTTTACGGTACAGGCGTCCTCATAGATGTCTGCCATCGTGTGAAATGGCTTCTTCTAATCATCTGTCTGGAGCAGACCTGTACATATTCAGTAAGGAAGCAACTGCTTTGTTTTGAATATGCAATGTTTTTTCGTATGCAGTTTTTACGGCCTTATACGGCGGTATTGTTTGAGGTGTGTTTGTGTGTGTGCGCGCGCGTGTGGGTTCGTACAGCTGAGTGACAGTAAGTGGGTAGGGGGATTCCATAACCACAGACCTCAAAAGGTCAGACACAGGACGTTAGCTCCCCGGAAAGATGGCAGGGAGCTAGCTAGCAGAAAGCTGCCCAGTCGCCTGTGGGAAGGCGGTAAAAGAGAAATTCGTGATGATGAATAAAGCAAGAAATTCAAGAAAACATAGCCCTATTAAACCCTAACCATGTATATGGTTCTAGCGCTAACCCCAACTCCGCGCAGTCGCGGTGCCCATCAGCAGAAATTTGGCTCGACGCCAGCACCCAAGTGCTAAGGTTGATCTGGCATCGCGTCATGATTGGTCGCGCCATTGACGTCACAGTTGTTGACTTTAAGCTCAGCAAAAAGTTTTCAATGCGCCCCTCTAGATGGAATAGACTAGACCGTGTTCCAGTCCCCTGCCACCATGGCGGTGGTTGGGGGGCAGCCGGACTAGAACTTTGTAAAACTCAAGTTTGGCAGGTTTTATTTGTTTTGATTTACCACTACACCTACAAAGGTACCAGGAAATACCTAACATTTCAACAGTCCTGAAGGAAACGGGTTGAACGAACGTCAGTTGGAACTTTTCGCCGAGTTGAAAACAAAAGCGCCGAGCTGACACCTGTGCTGAAAAAGCGGAACTTGGATTGGATTTGAAGAACAAAAGCAACGTTTTCAGAGGTAAGTCTGTGTAAACAACCCTAACGACTTTGCAAGTTTTGTTTCGTTCATTATTTCAATCTAGGAAGTTAGAATAGGAATAGTTGTAAGGACTTAAGCGTACGGGTAGCCAACGAATTAGAGTGTCATGATGTCGCGGTAACAGGTGGATATGTAGAAAGTATTTCTTCTTCATCAAAGAAAACGTCAGCTCAGACTGGAAGGACCTGGCCTTCCATCTCGACTTCCGCCGATCAGACACCGACAACATAGCCGGGAGGAACCGGGATGACAAGTCCCGCTGTATGGACCTGTTGGAGGAATGGCTCAAGCGGAACGGGGACAGAGCCACCGTAGAGGTCCTGATGGAGGCTCTGTCTGAGGCTGAGTTACAGAGTACTGTGGACGGGCTAAGGGACAAATACCCAGGTAAGCGAATTTTTGTTTTTGAATAACATTGCTAGGTCTTTTAAGCATATCTGTGTTTTGAATTGTATCGCCAGGCACTAGCCATTAGACAAATGGAAAATGGTGTGTTCCTATACAATGTGTTTTCCTAAAATATCGTACAGAACTAGGATTGATTTTCGAATCTTTGTGCTTTTTTTAACAGAATTGAGCAGGTGCCACACAATTGTCGCAAGTACTGACAGACTTGGTCACGACACAAAACGGTTCCGCGATGCCATTGAGAGCTATTACAATGCAACAATCAATTCGTTCAAACCAGCCATTTGGAATGACAATTTTACACTGAGGCTTAGTGATATTTTCACTAATTTGGAGTTAATATCTACAAACCCAACAAACAGAAAAGAAACTAATAAGAGAAGCAAGTTAGATTCCTTAGACGACTTATTCAAATCAGAAGTTACAGGAAAGTCCGAAGCTCCAAGGTGCATTCTGATTGAGGGTGAAGCTGGAGGGGGGAAGACAACATTTCTGTCCAAAGAAGCCTTAGATGCCGTCTCACAGAAAACAGAGCTGGGTAGACGGCACGACATCGTCCTGTTGATCCGACTCCGGGAGGTGTGGGAGGGGGAGACCATAGAGGAGATGGTGTGGGACCAGTGTGTTTCTCAAACAACTGAAGGTATTGATGTACAGTCCATCAGAGCGATCCTACAGAGGAACGAGTCCCGTGTGCTCTTCCTCCTAGATGGGTATGATGAGCTGCGGCCTGAAGCCAGGGAAGCCGGGCAGGCCATTCCCAAACTGCTGTCTAGTAAGATGTACCTCAAGAGCACGGTCGTGATCACCTCCCGTCCCTCAGCAGGAGTGCAGCAGTACACCCGGCCAGACTGTCACGTACACATCATGGGCTTCTCTCCTGAACATGTGGACAAATACGTGCGGCAGTACTTTGAAATAGTCGGAACAGCTGAAATAGCGAAGGAACTCATCACGGTAGTAAGAAAAAATCCTCTTGTTACGGATTTACTCCACACCCCGATTTTCCTGATGTTAGTCTGTGTACTGTGGGAGGATAACCCAGAGATGGTGTCACCAGGGACAATGACAGATCTGTACAGCAACCTCCTGACATGTCTTGGTAAGAAGCACTGCAAGCGAGAAGGTGTGGAAATGCCAACAGACGGACTGCCGGCAGACTTGGCTGATGCATTGCTGCAGATCGGCAACCTTGCGCTAGAGGCACTGCTAAGGGGTGAGACTCTGCTTGACGTTTCACAAGCAGAGAATGAAAATCTGAATTGGAAGCTGTTGGTAAAGCTTGGAGTTGTCTCCTTGGAGGTTTCTTCTTCTAAATCGAATCCTCGAAAGCAGCTGAATTTTTCCCACAAGACAATGCAAGAGTTCCTAGCAGGACGATATGTGGCACATGCTCTGATGAATCAAGACATATCCGGGCTGCTGCAACTAACCCCCATAAGCAAGGCGTTAGAACACAAAAACCTGCTCCAGTTCACGTGTGGCTGTGACTCACGGGCGGCAAAAGCTGTGATGGAAGAACTGAGTAAACTCAGCAGCAAGGAGTTTTCAGACTTAAACGTTGATTGGCTAAGAAAGAGACTAGCAGACATAGGCACCATAGACTGGTCATTTGCAACTTACAAAAGATTCGTTCTGCTCTGCTTTGACATCCTGAATGAGAGAAAGGAGCCAGATGTACTACAAGCGTTCAGCAACGCCCTTCCGGTTATCTACATAGAATTGTACCGCTGGGAAATCGGAAACGCTCCTGCGTTTGAGTTGGCTCTTAAGTATTACCTGGAGAATATAGAGTCATCACACCTCTCTAGAATGATAATCAAAATGGACCGTTTTAATGTAGATGGACAACTTCAGTGGATGGAGCAGATGTTTACTTCTCCAGTTCCAGGTTTGCAGTTATACTTAGAACTGAAGTTTGTAAATTTCAATTCACCTGATCAGACAGCCAGGCTGGCTTCAGTTCTGAAGAATGTTCCCGGTCTGAAGGTGCTGAATCTGTCATACACAGCCCTAACACCAGCATCACTCCAGTCACTTGTGCAGGGTTTTCGTCACATTCCTCAGTTAGAGGAGCTGGATCTAACTTGGATCGATAAACTTGGTGATGCTGGGATGGAAGTCCTACAGACTGGGCTGTCCAGTGTTCCACACCTGGCTGTACTCCGTCTCAGGAATGTACACATGACATCTGCAGGCATGTCGCTCCTCACTCCCTACCTGCGCCACCTAGCGGGACTGAGAGAATTGGATTTAAACTTGAATGAGATCGGTGACACCGGACTGACATCTCTCACCACCGTCCTCCCCACCTTCATCGCCATGCAGGTGTTGGACCTGGCAGCGACCCGTATAACCCACACAGGCATGCGCACACTGGTCCCTGCACTGCGTCACTTAACCAGACTCGTCAAACTGGACATTGGTTATAACAACATAGGAGACTCCGGGCTGGAATGCTTTTCCGCCATCCTCCCCCACCTCACAGCCATGGAGGTGTTGGTCCTGCCAGATATCAGGATAAGCCACAAAGGCATGGTCGCTCTAGTGGCTGGATTGTGCAAGTTAAATGGACTGATCAAACTAGACATTAGCAATAATGACATAAAAGACCCCGGACTGGAATGCCTAGCTGCTATTCTCCCTCACCTTACCGCCATGAAGGTACTTATTCTCAACAGCACGGGTATCAGTGACAGGGGAATATCAGCCCTGGTTAAAACTCTGCCTCACCTGGTGGAATTACAGGAGCTGAATGTGAGCTGGAATAACATAGGGGATTCAGGAATTGTCTCTCTTGTCCAAACACTTTGCCAGCCCAGAAAGTTGGACTTGGAACAAAACCCACCTAGGGAAAAGAGTCTGACCACAGCTACAGCACCTCGTTATAACACCACACTACAGAGGCTGGACTTTGGATGGAATAGAGGAATAACAGGAGCCGGACTGGGGAGGGTCGCACAGCTCATCGGCACACCTACACACCTGCCTGACACCGCTGCCATGGCTCTAGCCGAGGCTCTACCCAGACTCCCTGCCTTGGAGGAGCTGGAACTTGAGAACATCTCCATGGATCTTGCAGGGTTTCAGGCCGTGGTGCAGGCTGCTGAGGAACACCCTACACTAAAGCGCCTGTGGTGAGTACATGTTGGGTACAACAGACATACTCAATCCCCACATCAACAATCTGTTGACTTTAACCTTTGACTTGGTTTTACTGGACCAAGTTGTATGACAAATCTATCATTATTCGCCAACTCTAAGATAGGAATAGATGGATGGATGTCAGGCTGTGATCAAATTCTATTATCTCTATTATTCTATTAACACATAACAAGAGGAAACAAAAGCTATGCAAGTTGAAACAAACAACAATATTATTGATAATTAAATCCCGATATACTTAATAATTATGAATAATACTTTAGAAGGAAGTTGAATTTCATATTACTTTCATCCCATGGGGCTGTTCGAAAAGTGGGGACAATGTTTAAAGTGATCCTCTTTATAACAGGTTCTAAAACGACAGTGTATCTGTGTAGTGTCTGACTTTGGATTACATCTAAATATGTATACTCTCTTATCTACAGCTACAGTGAAGATGGAGTTCCTAAGGGAGCGGACACAAAGGCCGGTTGCTTAAGCCTGTAATTCACTTTATGTTCACGGTAGCAAAATTTCACGGTCTGAGAAAAATGGACATGTTCACATAACTATATGTTCACGGTGGTGACAGGTGCAGGAAAAAGAAAGTCCAGGAATTATTTGTTAACTGTAATGATAAGTTCACTGTACACAAGAGACAGTGAAAACAGTGAACTTATCAGTACAGTGAACAAATCAGGAATTACCCATTAATGGCAGATTCATATAACCGGTTGCGAGCTTAAACCGACTCAAGCCTCGTGCATGCGTTCATACCAAGCTTTACACAACCGGCACAGTGAAATCCTGTACGACTTAAACAATAACATACTGCTGTAGCATAAAACTTTATTGACACAGCAAAAGTACAGCGACTTTTGTAAGGTCCTTAACTACATGTAAACATTCACCGGCGCCCTCGCACCTTTCGGCGGCTGTCAGGTGATCTTTGTACATCTCATGATTTAGGATAAAAACGTAATCTGGCCTTTGTACATGTACATGTATATGTTGATAAGCTTTTCAATCAATGAACCAGAAATACCGACTGAACAAGTGTTACAAATTCAAGACTTAAGGATATTATATGTAGACAGAAGTCGTTTCAAGATATAGACGCTCTTCCACTTCGATTAAATGAAGTTGAAGGCCTAACACATCATCGGAAATTACTCCACATGCGTAGGGTTTTACTTACCTGTGACGGGAGCGTCAATGATCTATTTGTGTAGCGCATGTAAACGATTGTTATAATCAAAATCTTTAGGAACTGACATTTTTCTTTGAGACTATGCTCCAGCTATGAATGATAGAAATCTAAGAATTATGGTGTGTTGTAAACATTTTTGTGAAAGAATAAACGTTGTGATAGTCAATTTGATATTAGCCCAATCCACGTGTATAACCCATGTGTTATCTCTATACAAATGTGTTTTACTGACTCATTATGGAAAATTGCATCGCCCTGAATATGTCTATTATTATTTATGCGTGACTTTGATGTCGAAAGCAGCTCACCATAGTAAGAAAAGACAACGGCTTATTTCGTTGAGTTACACTAATTGGGAATTGTCGCCTATGCTTAACTGGAATTTTCAATAAAAACACTCTAAACATACAGTGTAATAGCCAGTCACTTTTATTCTCAAGTAAAGATAGTATTTACAATCTCTGATTTTAATCTAGTGCTGTTATAGAGCACATAGGAATAGTACCAACTAGTATTATAGGCATACAGTTCAGTTCTGCGCAATAAGCTCTTCTAGTCAAAATACAAACTAATACCAGAATTATGAGCATATTTTTTAGTTCTTTGAGGTGATACTAATTTTATTTGCCAACTACCCTCAGATCTAAAACAAAATTATCAAAAAGCCCCTATTGTAGGCTCGGATCGATAAAAGAAGCCCCAATACGGTTATGTCTTTACATAACAACACGCTGGTACTCGTCGTATTTTGGCCGTAATAAGCACTTGATATGTGTTAGAATGACAAAATATACCCACGGGGTTGTTATAAATAAAACATGACAAAAATTATATTTTGAAGAATATTCGTAGTTTTGGCATCAAAATCATACATAGCTTTATTTACATGGGGCCTCTGACGTATCATCCGTAACTTTACATCTTTCATCAAGAACAACAAAAATATATGTTCTGAAAATTGAACATATACATTTTCCTTTCATGAGTACAACCTCTTATCGTATATGAACATACTCAATACAGAATCCGGACGTTGGAATTGATGCTGTTACATTTTAGGGACAAGTGGCATCAACTTTTGGCTCATCTTGCATTGAAAGGCGTGTTTTCTTGGGTGGGTATGACATAAATAAAATACAACACGGTGTATTCCACAACGCCCTCGGTCCCGGCCCTCCCGCGAGTCGGATCGCCCTCCGGCCTGCGGCTGTCGGGCGATCCGACCCGCGGTCGGGCCGATACCCCGTGTTGTATTCTATATGACTGTATACTATGACAACACTGACGTAACAGTCACTTGTCATTGGAGTTGGCCATGGTCATCCCATTGTCTGCTATCGGAGTCATGCAGGTCTCTTCAGACGAACAGGACACCTTCTCCAGCGACTGTTGTTTCTCGACTTTCCCGGCTTCCTGCCCGTTGTCCTGCGGCCCGGCCGTGGCCAGCTCTATGTGTATCTGAGCGCTCGTGCTGTCGGGATCGTCCGCCGAGGACAGCCTCCTCGGGCCGGTCCCGTTCTGGTCACGGTGACTCGGGTTGCTGTCGAAGCAAGGGGAGAGGATGAACACCAAACCGACGATTGGCGACGTCGCGGACAGGATGAGGAGAAACAACGCTGTCTTCTTACTGATGGGGGTCGGCATGTGTAGGTCATAGCTGTTGTCTTTCGAGGAGTTCCTTGTCTTGGCTTTTTGCCTGGATTGCGTCTTCTTAGAATCCCCCAGGAGATTTTTTGAGGATGGCAGCGGTGTGTCTTTGCCAGTGCAAGTCAGGTTTCTTCTGGAATCGTTGCTTTCTGCTGCATTCGCTACCGTCCCGTTGCAGGCATCGTTTTCGCCCCTCTTTCTGATCTTCTGGAGGAGAGTTTCCAACCTGCCCTGTACGCTGTTGTGGAGTGTTTCCGTTGCACCGACTTCAATACTAGTCTGAAGCATCCATACGGTCAGGATCCCCACTAAAAGGTACTCAAAACGTAGAACCATGTTGTTGAAAATCCCTAGCTCTGTAGACATTCAGTAGTGATCTCCAAGCAGATCTTTTGGTGGGTGCAAGACCATATCAAACTGGCAAGACAGTATCATTTGCAGGGCAGCATTCAGTACGCCACCGAAGACGAATAAGTATATAACAGTACAAAAAGGACGACCGATGAAAACGCCTAGAATACGTCTACTTGGAGAGTAAGTCAGTATGGTACAGCGGCCGCACACGGTCGCAGCGGAACGGCACTAAGTCGGCGGTATTTTTTGCCTGCTGATGTTGTGTCACAATCTCTCTCCCCGTGAAGATCCCTGATGTCTGCCCTTGTTCAACACAGGAGGGCAGCAGTTTGACCAGATAAGTCAATCCTGGCTGACTCCACCTTCACGATGCATTAGGACGACCCATTACCTCGCTCGGCACACAGTCACGCCGCGGAGGTCTCACACATAAAACAACCTGATCGTCAATTTGACGTCCAATTTACTGATCATATGGACCCGAATCGCAGGGGAATCTAATTTCCATCTCGACTGCGTAGCTGCGTGGCAATTATATAGAATACACAGCGTTCAGAACTTCGTTATATAGCCGGTCTGTGTACATCATGCATATCATTATTCATGTGAATCATGATAGTGTGTGGGGAAGGATTAATGTGTGTATAAATAGATACAACTAATGATTCGTGAATCATAAAATATGCAAGAGACGTTCTGAGGAACAATTTTATTTGCTTTCTTTTCAAAATATGACTCTGGATCAATGAATACGTCTTGTTGTAAGTTGTAATTTTTCCATGTAAGATATATTTTTGGAGCCTGCTTTATTAAAAATTCATTGATTGTGTGAATGCTATTCCCAGACTGTAGAAGTTGTTCGTCCATGACATTCTAGATACACTCTTTGTACAACTTTGCCCTTTCAGTCGGCTTTACCACAATTAATCGAGGGGTTGTTGCAAGGGTTGTAAGAGGTATCCTCATATCCATTGTTCATTGCTGAACTAGGTTGGAAAAGAATTCCCGATCATTGCCATGTACAATGTAAACTCTTGGATCATGTTTTACACAATTGTTCATCCGAAAGTACATATATCTTAAAGATTTCTCCACTCTCTACCTCTATCATTAAGCGCCCACCCCCTGCAGACAAGACGACCTCTAGCGCGATTTGTTGTGTAAGTATTTATAAGGTCTTCGTGCAGCCAATTTCATTTCAGCTTTCAAGGGCGCTGAAGATCAAGCCAATTACTGAACAGCCTGCCGTGCTATTAACCATTCTGCGTACGGGCAGGCTTTTCAATCCACCTCATTCAACTTGACAAAGGGAGAAAAACGAGTCGACTTCTCAGATAGATGTGCACGAGTATGACGTCTTTGATTATTTCATATTATGTCTTCTTTCTGAGTTTGGCGCCAACGTATTTAGAATTCCAGTCAGTATCCTTGGCCTCTATACGAAGGCCGTACCACTAAGTATGACAGATGAAATCCTTCGCAAATTGATTTCAGATCTGATGAGAAAAAAAAGCGAGGAAAAAAAGCAAAATGGGCATAAAGTGAAGAACTGATCACTGATGAACATCAGTACGCGTAGCTTATGCAAATTATGGTCTGACTTGATGAGGGAATACTATTATAACCTTCTTTGTGAAGATAGGTCTGTCATCGGACAACTGTTATATCCGCAAATTCGTCAGTCGTGAGGGTTGTTAACCTTGTTTGGTGTAGTTATGGGGTCGTGTACATCTAGTTACAGCTTACATAAGTCCCATCTACGGACGGAAGGGAACAAATTGAAACTGTGCCTAAGTTTGATTCTAAGTGACATTCCATGTAATGAAGAAAGTCGCTTAGGCCTCAGTATGTAATTTTTATGGATGCCATCAGCGCGCGCATTAATTTTCGCCTGATTTTGGAAAAAGAATAAGAAATTTTCTTGCCCTCTGCCAGTGGTCACCAAGCCGAAAATGGGCAAATATGTTTATTGCCATGCTGGAACGTGGATCGCAGATAAATATGAAGAGAGGAGACAATGCTCTGATTTAATGTTTTGTCTTTTACTTTGATGCAGTGATGTATGTCATTCCTTTTATATGTGATGTTGGCTGTGTATATGTGATGTTCCCACTGAATCAAAACCATTTGTACAACGATTGAAGACATTTTTCAAAGTTGTTTCAGTAAGAAATGAATGTTGTAAATAGAACTTAGCACAATGTAGCACATTTCCTTTTAGACAAGGTTTATGATGTCAAAATCTGAAAATGTAGGAATCTTATTTTTCGACCCACCTTGGTTTTTCTCTATTGCATTAGATTTTGAGGCTGCGGAGGATGTCATCCATAAAATTTACTTATAATGTGGCCTTTTTTCTTGCGAGTTCCTGCATTATTTAGTCCAGGGCAACAGATGGGTGATAATTACACTTTGGAAACTTTCGGAGACAGACGTATTATTAAACAACATACAATCATGGAGCAGGCATCAGACAAGCAATTCAATCTTCTTTGATATCTGTCTGGTAATCAATTAGGGGATCTACTAATGCAGCATTAGTAAGTCCCAAAGGAATGCACACTTCATGTATCAAGTCGTTCAAGACATTCTTGATAAATTTCCAATAACACCGTTATGTGAGACGGAATGCCATCGGAATGAAAATTTCTTGAACACTCTCGGCTATTCGAAGTGCATTCTTATGAGAATTCGAGGTGTATTCCAGTTACTCAGGCCTGTTTGCGTTCTCCCTTAATGTGATCATGATGATTGGAACACTATTGGAATACTGTAGGAATATTAGAATGTAGTCATCATCATCATCATCAATCCAGGGTAATGTCACTCCTCTGGAGGAACCCCTCCCTTGACTCATTCCACTCTCTTCTCAGTCTGGCGTATCTGGGCCAAGCAGGGCCCAGGTGTTGCACAAGACTGTCCCTCCACCTCGTACAGGGCCGTCCTCTGCGTCTCCTCCATTCCCGGGGTGTCCACTCAGTGGCTCTTAGTGTCCATCTGTTGTCTTGTAGTCTAGCTACATGTCCTGCCCAGCGGTGTTTTGCTGTGTTGACAGCAGTGATGATGTCGGTTACTCCTGTCTGGAGTCGGATCCAGGAGTTTCTTTTCCTGTCTCGCAGTGTTATACCAAGCATGATCCTCTCCATCTTACGCTGCGCAACCCGGAGCATCTCCATCTGGGTGCTGGTTAGTGCCCATGTCTCACTACCGTATGTCATCACTGGGAGTATATACTGGTTAAAAACATTTCTCTTGAGTCTTACACTGGCTTTCTTACTTCTCATGATGTTATCTACTCTTCCAAAAGCTGCCCATCCCAGTGTGATGCGTCTCTTTATCTCAGGCAGGATACTTCCATCGTGTGTTATCTTTTTGCCCAGGTATATGTAGCTGTCTACTACTTCTATTTCCACCCCGTTTACCAAAACTGGTGCTTTGTCTGCATGTTTATGTGTCTGAATGTAGTCATACTGCAGCTAAAATGCACTTAGATATTTTTTCGACTTTTCAGTCACCACGAAAGTTTTGAGCATGCTTGAAACATTTGGGCGGGCCACAAGAATAAACACAAATCTTTAGAATGGATTTCTAGAATATACAGGAAAATACAAAGAATTTTCATCCAGACCGCATTACGCCTGTAGTGTGAAGGGGCCTGTAGATTTGACATTTCTCCCATAAAAGATGGTTGCAGTACTGATTACCACGTCACTTCATAATGCACTGTAAATTGGGATCGTGACCTAAACATTTCCCCTGTGCAATAGCAAAAGTCTTTAGTACAGCCATCTGTAGACCCACAATGCTATCATCTATTATCTAGTTTTATGTTGGCACATGTTTTATGGCCTTTCTCCTCACCTGTAGTCATTATTGCATGTACACGTTACACACACACACACACACACACACACACACACATACACACGCACACAAACATGGGCACACACATAAACACAGGCAAATACAAAGACAAACCCAAACAACACAATAAGGAGACACGAAGTACACTTTTCATCTATTTAAATATTTGAAATAAAAAGTCTTAATACTTTCTATTACAATGACATGGAACGTGAAACTGGTTAAGTACAAAAACCATCAAAATAATGTATCATTTTCATACATACTGATATATTTAAACTAGGTTCTTAAAAGGATATCTTCATTATATTCTTGTTATATTTTATAGATCAATAATCTGATACCTGACGATATATGATGATTTAAGAATATTTGAGTCTTATTTATTTCTTAAGCCTAACTGCAACACAGAAGTGTGAATGCAACATTCAACAAAATATTTACAAAATAAGATTCACTTTGTGGTAAATTAAACTATATTGTTAATTTAATATATCATTTCTCTCTAAATATTTGTCATAAAAATTTACAGCAATGTACTCTCTCTTTACATATGAAAATACATTTTACAATTTCAAGAATAATTAATCTGCATAGATTTCAGGAGTCTGCACAGTCAAGAGTTGGTTGGTTTACATCATACTCCCCATTGTTGATGGAGGACCAGAGATGGGCAGATAACTCCACTTGGGCCGCTGGATTTTGAACTAAGAAAAATACATTATAGGGATTAATTGCGGACAGAGCAAATCAGGTAATGTAGATTGCTGTAAAAAAAAAACACCTCACAATCGTAAGATCTGAGCAAATTGGGTATGTTGATGTTGGTACTTGAAAGATTAGTAGCAAGACAATGGAGCTGTTGATACAAGTTTGTGGTTTAGTAAAATTAACAATAGCATGAATATACATGTTTGCAAGTTAATGAAAAATTGAAAACTGAATCTTTTAAAATTTCCAGTACTATGTCAAATTAACAAGCGTTATGTCATCCTAAAATTGCATCAGAAGAAGGTGATGAAAAGAACAAAAAATACAGTTGGGACTTACTGTATCGTTCTTCCCAAAGATCTCGTTATAAAGCCGTTCGTCGTGTGCGTCAGGGTTGGTGGCTGACGGGCTGCGGCGCAGCTCGTTGGTGAAGCCGCGTCTGGGGAGGTAACGCCCCACGAAGATGGTCGGGCCGACGCGCTGGACCATGTCCTCAGTCGTGGAACTGGTGTCGGAGTCAGCTCCCAGGGCGCCGTCTCTGGGCACGTAACTGTGGGATAGAAGTTTGTGTGTTATTACATTTGTACTGTGATATGATCTTAGCTCTAGATAGTAACAGTTACTGTACCCATAGACATTGATGTAACTTTCTATAGTAACTGATCTAGCTTTGTATCTGTTGCCAGTATAACCACCCTTTGGCATAACACGCCAGCTTTAATGCATAATAATACACCATCATCATCGTGTTGGGCGTCTTTCCCGGCCCAAGGCAACTGTCTCCCTCCCTCTACATAATAAAATGATAACACATAATGATAACACTAGCTATGCAATCATTATGCATTTCCAAGATTTGCTGAATGATTTTAGAGAACAATTTCACAATTGTATTATGAATACTTAATACAGCATATGCTGATGAAGGCTGGTCATCCATGTAATGAGATGTCAGATGTTTCAGGATGAAAACTAGTGGATGGACAGTTTTCAAATCTATCCAGATCCTTGAGTAACTATCCTTTTAATACAGCTGCATCAATAGCGTTCTAAGGGAGATGCTCACTATCTCATTTTGCTGCTCTTCTTCTGGATGAGGAACCAGTAACGACACAGGCACACCATCAACAGTAACAACAGGAACGCTCCCAGCACACCAAATATACGGGTCAGCAGGCCAGTGTCATCTGAAAATATCAACAAAAGATTGTAAAAATCAGATACTTCAATATTAACTGTCATAATTCTGCTGGGTACATCACAAAAAGGTGTTATCATCTAGGTCTTTCTAAAAAATGTCTTGAACATGAGGATTATATCTCAAGTGTGTACACCCAGGATTTGTCCTCCAAAGAACTAAGAATCAAGAGAAAAATCAGTCCTTTTGCCATTAAAACTACATGTAATAGATGACTTACCTCTTCTCTCACATCTAACACCGGCAAAGCCAACTGGACATCTGTGGGATAAGCAATTCATAATATTATGAACAAATATTAAAACAGTTCTACTTGGTACAAAATGTATTTAGTCTATGTGCTTCAATTGCAAACCATAAAGCAATTATCATGATTATTATAATGAATGATTAGTTTAAAAATCAGAAGGCAAAGAATGATACTGACTTGCATGTCCTGTCCCCACTGCCTGACTGCACACAGTTTCCTCCATTCATACAGTAACTGCTGTAGCACAGCTCTGGGAGGGAAACACAGGAAATGGGCAACATATCAGATCAGTCAAACTTCAGAACTGTTCACAGGCACGGTTTACATTTTACCTTTTTCAACAATCTTTGAATGTTCATCAGATAGCATACATGTACCTCAAACATAACACTTGGCAATCATAGCTACTATAATGTTACAATTGAGGTAAATAACACAATGTTAAGCTGAAATCTAATAGATTTCAGAACTATCTAAGAACTGATTTGTTAAAATCAGCCATGTTAGCTATTTATCATCCTCTGTGTCAGCTGATAGCATTTCAGTACCAAGGAGAGGACCACACAACAGCACAATGTACTTTGCTTTTGGTCAGCCTTAGTCCATTCTTTTTCACTAGCTAGTAGTGAAGTGGAGCTGGTAAACACCCACCTACCCTTACTAACTCAGATAACCATGCAAACCAATCAGCCAACCAGTGGCACCCAAACCAACACACTAACCTACACACTAGAAAAATACAAAATGGTATATACCCGGTATAGCCCTCATAAACATCATGAAGACATAACCAAAACTTTTTACCTTCTATTCCTGGAGACTCTGGATCAAACCCGAGTGTGTTGGCTGTGTCAGCAGATATAGCCTGGGTTAGGGCAGCAGCCAGGTCATCTCTGGTGAGGTCGGAGTCCGCCTTGAAGGTGGCTGTGTGGTAGGCTATGACGCTGCCATTCAGGAAGAGTTGGAGGTTACAGTACAGGTAGTTGTCTGATATTCGCCTGTTCTGGTGGTAGCGATAGTAACTATCCAGCTGTAGGGACAAGAAGCAAGAAATGTAGGTTAACAAGATATTAAAAAAAAACATCACAGAAATTCTGCTGCAGTACCAAGGGCAACCACCAGGGGACCAAAATTTAATAAAAAAGTACTGATGTTAAATCCATAAACACCATCACCAATAGGGTAGACTGATTCAAAGACACCTGAGTACGATATCAACCTCTGTCAGACATGAATTTTGAGCTTCGCATGCCCCCATCTTTGTATAGAGGTTGCGTCATAATGGGTTGTTTCATTTGGCCATTTATTCCATGGTCATAGGAAATGACCAGGCCTTATGACACCATATACACCTCGGGTTGGGTCATTAACCCTTCATTATCTGCTCACCCTTCTGAAGACAATCGGCCAGAGGTCCTGGAACTCCTGAGACCTGCAGTTATTCAGCTCATCAACAAATGAGATGTTCTTCATTCTCAGTCTCAGGTTAAAGCCATTGGCAGCTGGGAAAAGAGATAGAAGAATAATAGGTTAATGATTCTAGGAGAAAATATTTGAAAAGTCTGGTCTGTATCAAAACAGGATCATATGGTCACAAACAAGCATACTAAATACTTTGAATTACCTCAAAATTGATAAATTTAATCAAATCATAAAAATCTAAAACAAAAGAGATAGAACTATTGTGCTTGTCAATTTGAAACTAAATGTCTCATCTACATGTATTTCTCTGCAGCAGCAGTTATTTCAAGATCTACTTGGAAGCTAGGAAAAGCAGGGTGAGTGGGAGACTTTATTGTCCATTTGTAGTTATTGTGTTTCATTGCTGGAACTCTGATTGCTTTGATATCTAGAAATTGGATAGACTGTCAGCGTGACTACTGTAACTAAATTTCCAGGGATGTACCAACACAATTACTAGAAGTAGTTCAGGCTTTTTTATGATATATTATCAAGGCAGTTTTATCTTACCTTTATTAGTCTTATGTGATCAACATTTCACAAATAGCTTTAATGTCAAAGGGAATCTAAATTATCTACATTATTCTGTATGACCAAATAAATGTATTATCTTCAGATGTAAAACAATGCACACAGATGTAGCACTTAAGAGAGAGAGAGAGAGAGAGAGAGAGAGAGAGAGAAGCTTTATTGATGTAAAAAAAAACCTTTGTTAAGAAAGCTGCAAAATAGGAATATAAAATTTTGAATTACACAAAGTTTTATCAAAAACAATAAGGATTAACAAAATCAACGTTGTTATATCTTTTGAGGGGGCCAATTGTGGGTTTATAAAAAATCCCTGTTGAATCATTAGTGAAAGAATGGTGGTTAAATCATAGGTCTCTCACCCAGTTCACAGTAAGTCCCATTGCCAGTCCACCCTGGGTTACACACACACTGTTCCCTGTTCCCTATTGTTAGGTGTCGTGCCTGGACATGACAGTCTGTGCCACACTCTGGCTCTTCAGGAAGAACTACTGGTGGAACACCTGTGAAGTGTAAGATTGTATTATTGATAAGTGTAAAATATTATAATATTCATGTAATACAATGGTTACTACATATGAACATTTAAATGGTCTGACATCCTTCAACTGAACATTTAAGGTGATAGATATTTTAAAAGTTGTTAACTTTGCCAATTTTGTTGTAATCAGCACATGATGTCTCCTTTTGAAATGGACAGGTGTTAAGTATTTAATTCTTAATGATTTAATTCATTATTTTACACAATTTTGAAACCATTCATTTCTTCACTTTCACTCACACATTTACTCACTCAAGCATCCACCAACCACCCACTCTCTCACTCATGTAAGAAATCACATACCCATTCTTTAACTTATTCATTGACTCCATTCATTCACTCACCCTCCACACACACACACACACACACACACACACACACACACCTCCCTCCTGTACCTGTAGAGCGAGTGATAGCAGGTGAGATGAAGACTGTAGTTACACCAGGTTGTGTAGGATTTACTGTAGAGGCTCTGTCTGTACTGGGGGAGGTTTGGACTGTTGGAGTAACAGTTGAAGCTGTGCACAGAAATTAGAGATGGTAGAAAGAATGAGAACAACAGCTAGAATTAGTATTTAGTGTAGTTTCTGAGAATATGTCAGGTACCTAAATTGTAATGTAAAATTTGCATTGGAATCAAGAATTGTCATATACAATCATGTAATTTAGTATTGGAGGAAACAATTTATTACACAACAGAAGTCTTGGAGCACTTGCCATATACAGTATTTGATATCTAAAATTACTATAATTTAACTCTAATAGGTTTCCGACTGCAAAGAATGTGAATGGCATAAGAGGTATACACATTTGTATTTCACTAACTTGTAGGAGGTAGTTGACATGTTCTCCTATCAGCCTGTAGTACATAGCCCGGGTCGCAGGCACACACAAAGGACCCTGCAGTGTTGGTGCATCTCTGCTGGCAGTTGTCTGTGTTCCTGGCACATTCATCCAGATCTGAAAAATAAAACATGACACAGTGATTAGCCATAAAAATAATGCTTAACTTAACCATAAATTTCTTTTTAGTCATGTAATTGCTAAATGACTTTCCCCCCAAACTACAGATCTTTTTCCTTAGATTTGGTTTGTCAAAAAATGTCCACTGAAAGAAACTTGGGATATTTTCTCACCTTGACAGGACACCTGGTCACTTGTGAGGAAGAATCCAGTCCCACAGGTGCACATGTACCCACCCAGGGTGTTACTACAGCCCACCTGACAGGTCACTATGTCTGATCGCACACACTCATCGATATCTGTAGGCAGATCATAAGATTGAGCAATTTGTTTCACTGCATTCCACCTGACACACAAACCATCTGTCAGATAACATAGACATGTTAGCCACTGTGTGACAGGCTGAATAAAAGTTCTAAACGGGAACTATGCGACTCCAGATGTCTTACTGAGGGACGACTGCGTGTGCAAGATGTCGGTAGCTTGAGGAATGAATCCCCTCTACTATATAGATATGTTAGCCACTGTGTTACACAATACCTCACAGTCAGGGGCTGATCGGGTATCCTCCCAAAGAGATTATTGCCATACACCTGTAACTTAAGAGAACCATTCCCATTCCCAGAACTACCAATAGGAGCTCAGGGTTCTCTGTTACTATGGAAACCAGTCATCACAGCCTCCAACACTATGTAACAGACAATTCTCAGTTTGACAGTAATTGGTCCATGTAAGCACATATACATACACCAACAGGAAAAGATGTTCCAAATTCTCCTGACTTAGATGTGTTGGCCATCAAGCTTCTAGAGGCCTAACCAGTGGAAGAGCTGCTAGAAGTGTGATTTAGTCAGGCTAATAGAAATGAAGTCACTTACCCCCACATGCTGTCCCATCTCCTTCAAACCCGTCTCTGCAGTGACAGGTGAACCCGCCGACAGTGTTGTTACACTGGGCTTGTGTGGAGCAGTCATCCGTGCCTAACACACACTCATTCAGGTCTGGGGACATGGGGAAAAATTATGAGCACAAGAACAACAGTAACAGTACAGCCTTTTACTGCAAAAAGTGATATCTTCACTCAAATATACTACATTTTAGTAGAAAATGATATTGACGTTTCAGATTACTCAAAAGAACAAATAATACATTAAAAAATGTCACATTTTCAATTTATATACATTTTGTTCCTTTATTATTTTGTATCACTGATAGATAGCTAGAACCAACCAGCTTCTGATATGAAACAAGACATTGTATGGTATCAGGGACATTGCAGTTTTGCCTCACACTTTAATCAGTATGCTATGGGATTAGGACCTGGTGTCAAAAAAACATCCACCTTCACAAGTCCTGCCATCCCCTCCCAGGTTGTAGCCATCAGGGCAGGCACAGTTATAGGAGCCGTCTGTGTTCTCACAGATGTCACTGCAGCCTCCGTCATCCACTGCACATTCATTCACGTCTGCAAGGGGGAGCCCATAACATGTCAGTTCATTTTGGTTCCAAAGTTGACAGAGCAAGCGCGTCGGCAGAACATGTGAAAAAACTGTGTGCCCTTAAATGTAACTTCAGTGTGTTACAAAGGGTGGCTATACCCAATGTACAAATACAGAAGCTGGTGTGTTATGCTGAAGGCTGGTTATACTTGCTATACAGATAGAGATGCAAATATTCACGTACCATCACAGTGGCGTTTGCCATGGTTCTTGGTGAGCTGATACCCAGTGTGACAGCTACAGTTGTAGTCACCAACAGTGTTCACACAGTCACCATGCTCATCACACTGGTCAATGTCCAATGCACACTCATCAATATCTGAAAAAGGAAAGAATGGTTAAAAAAGATGGGTATACACAGTCCCCTAGCCTTTTTTCAGGCCATAGGGGCAGTGGGTTGTTAATGTTAATTCACTGTGTCTAGGGCATGGTATAGAGTTCACAATACAAAACTAAAGCAGCCATGTTCCAGTACCTTGGCATGAGTTGTCAGGCTGCAGGGCGTACCCTGTGACACACCCACAGACCTCCTCCCTGCTGCCGTTGGTGATGTTCACAGCACATGTCCCCACAGGACCGGGGTGGCACGGGCTGGGGCTGGAACAGTTCACTAGGGCTGCGGGGAGGATGAAAAATAACTCAAATGCAAAATGAGCACTCTACACTCTAGATTATTGTGCCAGCACAATCTTATCTTTTAAAGTTAGTATCATGAGTATCGCAGTGACAGGAGAACTAAGAGAACAAATCTTCTCAAGAGCCCAATTTGTTTTTGATACACATATTTCCATATGGAGAAGACAATACATGAGAAGAATGGACTTACGTCTGCAGGTCCTCCCATCCTGGTTCAGAGTGAAGAGTTCGGTACAGCCACACTCATAGAACCCAACACGATCTGTGCAGATCTGTTCACATGAGTTTCCAGCTGAACACTCATCCAGCTCTGAAGAATAAACAGAAGAAACAAAAATCAATGAGAAAACAGATCAAACTAATGGATATAAAAGAGTGTACAACCATTGTTGGTTTGTTCTTTTTTGTAAGCTGGCACTGTCCTTGGTGCTGAAGACAGGGTTATGCCAAGAAACTTTCCCTTGAGGTAATGAACATTTTTTGTTATGCATCTATTGATTCCATTATAATTACACAAAAAGGCATCAATCCTGTCTTTAAAGATTGAAACAGAATTACTCGTACCTTGACAAGTACGCCCATCCGGCCGTAGGAAGTACGCGATGCCACACTGGCACTTGAAGCTGCCGTCCTCATTGACACATATCCGCTCACAACCCCCATTGTTGTCCATACACTCATTAATATCTGTAGAGGCAAAAAATGTGGAATGGCATGTGATTGCTTTGATATTGGCAATGGCAAGACATTGTTAGGTGTTCTATGCAAGAGGATGTCCCAAACAGGTGGGTCAAACGTACGCATTTTCATGATGAAGTATTGTGAATCGACTGATTAAATAGATAAAGTATACTGCCTTTTTTAAGGACACAACTTTCAGTCCTACTACAGATTGGAACCTTGAACATATATATTCTTAAGTCAATAACCCTAACCACAAACCACCTACACTGGGTTATCCTTTTCCTACTCTCAGAACTAAAATATCATAATCCGTTAGACTAGCACATGGTCTAACCTGTACAGGTGGTTCCATTGTCGTTGGTTGTATGTCCAGGCTGGCATGAACAGTTGTAACCTCCGTCATTATTCACACAGATCCCATGGTGGGAGTCACAACGGTTGTGGTCTTTGTTCCGGCATTCATTGATATCTTAAGTTGGCAGAAGAAAATCATCAAATAAAGGCATATTCAAAAATGGGAACGAACATTCAAGCAAATTGATCAAAGCTAAGGATTATTAAAAAAACTGATTTGAAGATCAACATAGCAACTGAGTTTCTGGGGGAAGTCTTACTAGAAAGTAGTACATACAGTTTCTGGAAGTGAATACAGGCAAACTGAAGTTCTCTAATTTTGAAAATTACTTTAAATTGTCTGGCACCCAAGGAAATTTATGAATTGGTGTGGCCTTGAACAGTCAGTTAATCACACACCTGGCTTAGCTGGGAAATTTCAATGTTCAGGTATGCTGAGAGTGCAGTTCACAGATAAACAACAAGGTGTCCTCACCGACACAGTGGTGTCCGTCTCCGTCCCTCTGGTAGCCTGGGTGGCAGACACAGCTGAAGCTGCCCGGTGTGTTCACACAGTCAGCGTTCACACAGGTATGGTAGCCTGGGTCGTTAGACTCTAGCAAACACTCATTGATATCTGAAAGAAATAAAGCATTCATCATCAATGATGGTAGTTCTTTGCAGTCTAAGATGACTGAGGCACATAGTCGTTCATACTTCAGGCTCTGGTAATCTTTTACATGACTGTTGATGTTGCTATGATCCTAAGTTGCCAGTTGCCAATATCTTTAATATAATAGTATACAAATACAACATTTTTTACATGCCAGCACGACAGTCTTGAGATCTGTACATAATCTGGAGCTTACAGTTGACGAGTCACATGGCAAGTTAAGTTGATGGAAGTCCCTCTGACAACATATGGTGTACAGGATAACTCAGAATACAAAGCTAACTCAGGGAGTTATTTTGTTTGTAAATACCTTCACATGATTCTCCATTTCCCACCGTTCCATCTGGGCACTGTTCACAGGTGTATGCCCTCTGACCTGGCTGGAGGGGGGCAGCCGCATCGTAACACTGAACTCCTGAAAAATAACAGCAAGTACAGCATCAAGACACCTTCTGTACTTGTGGTACACGAATGCTACCCTGGGCTTGCATGCGTGTCACTTGTGTCAGACTTTCATTTCATATCAATGAGACTAACGAAGTTTGTTGCATATTCATACCCCATTGGGGGTATATGCTTTCCTATAAACTTACATGTAACGTTGCATTCTTCTTCTCTCTTGTTAAAACAATTGTAGTTAGATGATGACATTATGTCATCAGGTTTTGCTAGGGAAACTGGAAACACACAATTTTTTTTCAGTAGGCCTGACCTGATAGTAAGATGAATTACAAAGCTGTCAGAGGTTGTGTACTCACCTGGAAAACATGGATTTCCCTCGCAAGCGTCTATGTCAATGTCACAGTGATCGCCCCCGAAGCCGGGCAGACACTGGCACACCGCTGCAGCAAAGCCGTTCACCCTCTCTATGGTGTTGTTGTAGTCACAGGTCCCGTTGTTGTGACAGTCACAAACCGTCACCTCTGGGATAAACTCTGTACGAGCACCCTGTTTGGATTGGAGTTGACACATTTTATACAGTCAACATTCAAGTTCAAAATGAGCTCATACTGGACAGTTATGTTGACTGCTCCCTCTGATTGTTTCAGTGTAATAAAAATACAGCCTAACCTCATACCTATAAAGATAATATATAATATGCAAAAACAAACACAAACACAGACATATCATCTATAAACTGTTACTGTTACAGTATGGTGCAGGTGCATATCATTCATTATTTATCACATCATTTTGGTGTTGCTTAAACATTAACACAATTGCTATCAATCTACTCAATTATGCAATGTGAAATCAAAAGTATTAAAACTATTTCAAATCTCACCTGTTCATCCTCTGCCACAAACTCAATGAAGACTGTGTCTATGTGTTGCGGGGTCCACATGAATGTGGCAGTTTTGGGTCCAGTCTTCACCAGGCTTCCCACGCTGCCTTCTTCCAGGCTCAGTTTGACCTCTGACCCCTCGTCAATAGCGCTTATAGCCAGCGTGTAGGTTGTGTGAGCTTCAGCACGGATCTCGCTGGGCACCACCAGCACTGGGGCTTTGTTATCTAGGAGAGAAGTTGATGATATTGGAGTTTTCTGATTGTAGACAACCAGGTAAGTGTCTCACCTGCTTATGTTTTGATGCCTGTCAGGTATCTTCCACAGAGCTTATGATTGGAGTACGCTTCTTGCCACTACATGTGGCCTATGTATATGTAGGTGGTGAGAAGCAGTACTCCAATATCGTAGGAAACTGACTCAGAGACCAACCTTATGAAACTATTTTGGGAGAAGTTGGTGATGATTTTTTTTACCTGAATCTGATTCAAAAAGACTTAAAAACTAGAAGCAAACCACGAATAATTGTTGTGATTACATGGAATTGCAAGATATTACTCATTCTTAAGGTCTTTTAAAAGTACTTTTTTTTAAACTGCAGTGTTAAGTCTGTTTCCCTTCTACCTCAAAATAAAACCAACACATTAAACATATTTACAGTACAGTACAATCAGTCTATTACCCTTGCAGAAATCAAGAAAACTTACTGAGAACTCCCATAGCAGTTTGGAAGGTGTTGTCTGATAGTAAAGTGTTGTTTCCGACAGCCAGATTTCCCGTAACTGCGATGTCATACAGGCATGCTGTACCATCACCACATGTCGCCTCTGCTTCTTCTCTCAGGGTCTCATCAGTAAAGATCTGTCCATCGTCAAAGAACATAGGGACAAAGTTTTCATCCCCGTAGCTGTCTGGAGAATTGTTGTTTGAGTCGGAGGGATATGATGAGAAGAGGGAGAAGGTGTTGAGATCTTCGTTAAGATGCTGGGCTACATTCTTCAAGGACCCTGCAGGGCAAAAGGGGGAAATTAGAAATGCAGGACATGAAATCTAAGGAGCAGTTGAATAATATGTCCCAGATCAGTGGCAGTTTCCAATTTTATGGACTTCAGATCATGCTACGTTCACAAGACAGTTGAAAATTCACTTTGCTTTTTAAGTATTAATTGATTCCAAAATAATCGTTGATAGAAATGACTGTCATTTCAAAAATGTATAAATGCTAGCACATAAAAATATTGTTAGCTATGAAATTAACTTAATATTGGACAAGTTTCACCAAGTGAATAATAAGACAGCTTACATGTCTTGCCGTATGCAAACAGCTCTCGTTCTGAAGGGTTGCTAGGTGTGGCCGTGGTGATTGCACTCCCATCTGGTTTAATGAAGTCATCACCAGGGTTACCATTAGAATTACCCTGCAGCCCCTGGTATGGAAAATGTGGAAAAGAAAATTGAAAAGACACTAGAGTCTGTGGCAGGAACAGTAAAACGGCTTGAAGATGACATAATTCACTGGATAATCTTAGTATGCAGTAATGGTAAAAATTTTCATAGTATTAAACTATGAACTTACATGTATCTAAGAATATCACTATTGATGTTTGTGTTGTTCTATGTTAAATGCAAAATACTAATAACTGTTACAGTAAACCTTTCTCATATCCTGGCCCCAGATATGGTTTTTATCTGACGCAAAACAATGCTCAACTAGTAGACATATTTAACATGATGGAAACTATAACCACTGACTGTGAGTTTTCCTTCCATCTCAGCGACCATCCCAACGACAAAGTCCAGGAGCCCGTTGACTGCTGTAACACGGACAGATATACCAGAGCTGTAGGTCACCAGCACTCCTGTTATCATGGTAGGGTCTGTGTCATCTGGAACAAAGAGTAGAATATTTTGCTGCTTTGAATAAACTCATAGAAGGCAGTTCAGCACCAGGGGGAAAGACTGTAAAATAAAGCAACCTAAATTGAACAAAATTGATGGCAAAGCTGGATTCTGTGAAAAGATACACATTTCAGCACTAAGGACAGCACCAATCTTATTTGCATATTCGGGACCTAGAAACCATTTTGTTTGTCCCAAATATGCAAATGAGCATAAATTTGATTTTTGTTTATCTGTGAGGCATCTGCTCTCCATGGAGGTGCTATATCCAGATTTTCAAGTTCAATAGTACATTTACAGTATAGTCAGAGTAACCGTAAAGACTTCTAACTCACCATAGACAGCAAAAAGTCTCCCGTCTGGGAAGATCCCCTGGTTGTAGGAGTTGTCTGCGATGGATGTCAGGGTGACATCTGTATTGTCCACCTTGACTCGGACTGTGTCATCTCCGGACAGGTAGACTTGGACGTCATTGGTCGGCTGCTTTACAGCTACTGCACTGTAAGGGTTTAAAGATGAACCAAGGTTTGGTTTATTGACTGATTCGTAGTCCCATATATACCCGTAGTCCCGTATACACCCCCCAATCCCATGTTTTTAGGTAAATGTGTAAAACCATGGTTCCCTTGTTACCTGAAGACAGTAGCTTGTACTTGAGCTCCTTGAGATGTGGCCACAGCCGTGCGTGCCTGCAGCATGAAGTCATGAGGAGCATCACTGGTGGACATCAGTAGGACGTATTCTCCATAGCCATTAAACGTGAAGCTCCGACCATCCAGGGTGGTGAAGTGGGGGTCACCAAAGGCATTGGCTGTGAGTGAATGAACGAATGGAAATGGCATTTTGATAAAGGGAAAAGACATTTTGATTCAGTTCAACAAATTGTAGATTCATTAAAAAACTATAAATAAGGTTTGGCCAGCTGTCCATTCACTACTTGATGTTGCCTCTTATCCAATACCTTGAAGTTCACATAATATAGTCCTTAATGTACAATTGTGTAATTAATTTATCATAATATACTGTCTAACCATTCATTTCAATTAATGGTCAAGAAAAATCCTTACCGATCCTGACTGCCCTGTACCGAGCAGATGTGCCAATGGGCCGTTTTTCTGCGTACCGTTTGCAGTACTCATCCGAACCCGACTCCTCACAGCACCACTTACGCGGCAGGATGTCAAACTTGTAGTGATTGGTTGTCTGGTCGTTGGCGTTTCCCTGATAGTTTCATATTAAGAACAATTTCCTTGTTAAGGGGGAGAAGTGTCCCACTTTTAGACTTCCTATACTTCTATAATTGCAATTGAAGGCAAACATACACACACCAACACAACACACACCCACACTCAAAACAATAACTCCACAATGTGTATCATGTGTATTATTTGATTGTTGTAATTGTGATTTGTATTGATTATTATGTGATACCCTGCATCAATTCAGCCGTATAAAGGCTGCGACTGCACGGGTACTGTTTGGACAATAAATAAAAATTAAACCATATCCTGAGGTTATTAAAGGGTACATGTACTACATATCAGATAAATTTAAATACAAACCAATACTTTAACTTAATATGTAATTCTACATAAATCCGATCTTTCCTCTCACCTTGGGATACCTGTGCAGGAAGCCTGTCGTACCCCGATGAACCCTGTTCAGGGTGTCAATCAACTGGTTCTTGTCTCCATAGCAACATTCCTGGTTACCACCTTGGGTAAAAATAGAGCATTACACATTATTTCAACAATAAAGTTAAATTGTGTTACGGGAACTACATTAGAAAGTGACATATGCTACATGATGACAAAGCTGGAATCTGTGAAAAGATACACATTTCAGCACTAAGGAAAGCACCAACTTTATTTGCATATTCGGGACCTTTAGACCATTTGGCTTGTCCCAAATATGCAAATGAATATTAAGTTGACTTTTTGTTCAGATATATTGCTGTCATGAATAATTTTTGACAGCTGCCAACCTGATCTCAGAGGAAAGATCTTCTGATAACACTGAGAGGACGTATCCTGATCAGATGTGATCTTCTCCCAACGTCCCCTCTCGTCCCTAGCCTGCCCTCCCCAGCCTGGACATGTGCCAATCACCTCTGCTGCAAAACTCTGCGGATCTGGCTCAAGCTGTGGAGACAAAAACAGATATTACAACTGAAAATTTAATGCTACAATAGCCTGTATAGTCTGGTGGCTAGTGACCAGTGGTTAGTGACCCTGTTTCTGGATGATAAGGCCATGGAGTTTGAATCCCGCAGTTATTCACTTAATAAATGCATGCTACCAGAAACGGTTGCAATAGGTCAGGATATTAAGCCCATGTTTTACCGTATTGCACAAGCTTTTATTTGCATTGCCTGGGCTTACCTAGCTAGATAAGAATGCTCATCACTTAAAGATAAGAGTAATCAACTACTGAATGCCTGCAACAATGATCTTCAAGTCACATACCTCATACCAGTCCTGACAAGCCCTTCGTGGGTTGACATAGCTGTTGTCGTTATTGTCTAGTTGGTAGATGACCCTGCCCAGTCTGCCTGTAGTGTCACTGACTTTCCTCTCCATTCTGTACGCATTCGCTTCTTCTGCATGTCTGGACCATTCTCCGGAGTTCAAATCTTCTACGTCGTACAACGGCAGCCGGATCACATATCTGTAAACGAATTAACAAACAAACAAAAAGAATGTTACTCATTCATTTATCTTGGAGAGGACGTAGTTTCATGATTTTTATCTTCATGTGAAGATAAAAATGTAAACTGACTTACCCAATCCTTGCTGGATATCTATGATGTTGGACATGTTCTTCATCATATACAGGTAGCCAGGTCATCTCAGCATCTTCATAACGGTACAGGACAAAGGTGTGCTGGTGGTCTGTGGCCAGAACTGCCTGGAATGTGTTGAACTGTGTGGAAGAAACAATGTGAAGCTCCAGAGTAAATGTCTGTACCTTCTTTGAATACTGGAAATTGATGATCAAAACTTGTCATAAGAACAATGTAGGTGGCTGATTGGAAGAAAATCAAAAGTCATCAGAAAGATAGGAACAGCTGGCATGGCACTGAAAGGTTTAAAAATTCTTATATAATGACAAAGCTGAAATCTGTGAAAAGATACGCATTTCAGCACTAAGGACAGCACCAACCTCATTTGCATATTTGGGACCTTGAGTCCATTTTAATTGTCCCGAGTATGCAAATGAGTATAAATTTGATTTTTGTTTACCTGTGAGGCATCTGCTCTCCATGGAGGTGCCATGTCCTGCCAGGTGGCCACTAGAATGAACTCTGAGCGATAGTTGGGCAGGGTGGTGAAGTTACTGAGTATGGCACGGTCCACTAAGTCATACATTCGCTCATTCCCATGGGAGTATGCATGGTACCACACCTGGAAAAAGATTCACATCATTCATAAATGGCCATGAAAAGATGTAAAATTGACAAGTTATTATTCTACCGGTATGTCAATCTTGTGGGAAGTGTAAAATAGCTTACCCAAGGGCATACCACTAAGGGCTTTCCAATCCAGAACCATTTGCTACCTACTAAATGTAGAACATCTCTATCTTTTTCAAAACCATGCCTATCTAGTTCTGCCTGAATGGATTAGGGTTAGCATCAGGCATGCTTCTGGGTAGTCTCCTATTATCCAAGAATGTAGATGTGCCTCAGGCATTGTTCTGGATACATGTGGACTAACCAGGGCTGTGCCTGTTCAAGAATTGTTTTCTGGACAAAGCTTTGTTCTAGATACAACAGTCTCCCTACCCTAGGATTTCTCCCAGGCTCCAGGCCAGTGAACCTGTTGTTAGCCCAGAACGCTGCCAGAACTGCGCAGGTCTCAGTTCTGTTGGACTCGAAGATGTCGTTGAGCGGCTCTGGGTTCCTGTAGGTCTCCTTGTCTCCTGTCTCGTGTTCTCTTATTCTGTCATTCAAGGCCAGGACTCCGTTCTCGGTCACCTGGGGTAAAGGTTTAAAGATTGTAAAGATGAAAGTTTGGAGATTTTACACAACAACTCAAAGTCATAATACATGTACATGGTAAGCGACAAATAAAAAAGTCAGTCATTTAACTTCATTGGATATACAATTATACAGCCTGTGCTAAGCTGAAATTTAAGTTGAAGTAGCATGTTGCCAGAATGTACTGTGGCTGCACAAAACCTGCTGTGTGGATTTTTTCATGGCTTTTGTTGGATGGTTAACATTACATCCAAATTCTGCTCATTGCAGACGATTATCTTTTCTGACACAATATTTAAAAATTATAGACAGGAATGTCATCCTTAATTACATGTCAATTAAACCCTAAACAGTTCTGCTAAAGACGTTCTGCTGAAGTGCTATGCACAATACATTACAGGTTTTGCACAGGCACAGTATAATCTGCTGAAGTGTTAGCTGAAGGTGCAACTGAAATAGATTATCTCTAAAGAACACTTGAAGTTCTTACATAGACAGAGACTTACATAGACAGAGTTGCAAAGTTTCCCTCCCCTGAGTGGAATGCCATGTGGCACCCCTATGATGGGTGAAACCATTTCTCCTGTAGCTGCTGAGTCATTGTACAGTAACAAATCTCCCTCTGCTTCTCCATATGGGAACAGTCGTTTTTCTACAAAGAAAGTAAAAAAAAATTGTTTGTTAGTTTTGCATAACTAGTAAACTGCCTTTAGGCATAACACAAAACCATGTTTGTAAAGTGGGTACCACTCACACCGGGAAGGACCCCTACTCTTTTTGGAAAGTGCAGTAGCATCTTTAACATACTCAAGGCATGGTTCTCCACCAGCTTTACATTCAATCTGAGAAGATGTGCCAAACTGAAGCTAGGTACACATTTTCACCTATGTTGAGTGAGGAAATAGGTGTAATTTGCTTTTTTCAAGGGCACAACAATGGAGCATGCCAGGGATTCGAACCCAGAACCTTCAGATTCTGAGTTGACAATCCTAACCACAAGATAACCTTGCCACCTTAGTGCATAATATAGATGCAATTCCCCAACCATAATATAGATGCAATACTTACCTTTACACTGTCCAGGGAAGCCAGTGCCCTCCTGTACCCTACTGATGTAGTCATCTTTACACATACATGTGTAACTCCCATGCAGGTTGATACAGTCAGCATTATGGTCACACCGACGGGGTCCACTGGTCGTGCATTCATTTATATCTGATATAGAAGAAGTATAGAGTTAATGGCTATAAGTATAGGTAGAGCCTTTTTGAGGCTGTAGCAGCAATAGCTAGGTTGTTTATTTATTTATATTTTGAATGTGAGGGTGGTCCCTCCAGCTGGAAAGGTTGTTAATGGAGTCAATACTTTTAACTTAAAAGTTAGATCAATAAGATACTACTTACATTTATAAGAGAAAGGCTGAGATAATGTCTACTGTTTTGATATATAGAAATATAAGTTGTGGTGCTTTTGGTGAATTTGCTTTTCTAGAAAGTATCTACTTGACACAAACCTTCACATTTTCCATCCACTAGTGTGTACCCAGGCAGGCAGTCACAGCTGTAGTTCCCCAGGTTATTGACACACTGGGAGAAGGTGGTGTTACAGTCATGCTGTCCTGTAGTACACTCATCAATATCTGTGAAACAGACAGTGGAAAATTTCAAAACAGTCTAATTTTACCTGCACTAACCTGCGCATGGTGCTTTGAGTCCTGAACTGGATGCCTAACCTTCATTGACAAACGATTCACATTTCAGCACTAAGGACAGGGCACACAAAAAGTTAAGCACATTCAGCCGTACTTACAAAAGTAAATCCATAACTTTCCTTCTTGATTTGAGTTTCAGCTTAATCCAGACTACCTTCAAGTTACTAAGCTCTCATGGTCTTCATATAATCACTTTACTTTTAAGAAGTGTGTTTCTCACCTTCGCATCTTAGGAACATGGTACGATCCGTTGACCTGACCTCCTCCCAGCCATCCTGACATGAACACTGGTACCCCGACCCTATTAGTGTACAAACTCCTCCATGGTTCAACTGGCCACACCTGTCCTCAGCACTACTGCACCAGTCTATAACTGTAGGGACATACAAAAAGGGGTATTAAGAACCAGGCTCTGCTCCTACAACAGGTACAACCTATGAGTTGACATGATCAAAGAAGAAATCATGTTGCCTTACATCCAGGGGGACATTGTCCACTAAAACATGGCCTCTCCTGTCTGTCTGGTCCCTGACAGTTCCGGCCGCCATTTTGGGGAGGGGGGCTGTCACACTGCCGTGTTCTCTCCTGGGTGCCTAATCCACAGCTAGCGGAACAGTTGGACCAGTCAGTCCACTCACTCCAACCTCCATCTGGTCAGACAGATTAGAATTAAACAAGAATTATGAGATTTCAGACAGCTGGAAAGTGCTTTGTTTCACAACCCTGTCAATCAACTGATGCCCAATCTCTTCCCACTCACTTCAAATCCTTGCTTTTGAAGTCTATGAAATTCAATGTAATAGTCCTACTAATTAGAAAAAAGTTATGATAATGTATCACGAGCAATGTTGTATCCTTTAATCATTTTATAAATCCCTTGCTGATACTGGCAATAAATTGTCTTACCTACTGTACCAGTTACTGTTGGTTGAATTGCTGTTGTTGTCTCAATTACAGCTGAGAAAAGAAAATAAACAATCATCAATGGAAAATCTAGAGAAAAAAGGTTAAAAACCACAGTATTAGAATTTTTCAGGACTTTTCATTGATTTCAACCTCTGAGACAAAGAACTAACCTTGGCAGTGTGTTCCATTTCCATAGAACCCGTCTGCACAGGCACAGCTGAAGGATCCTGGGAGGTTGGTACAGACAGCATCACCATGGCAGTTGTCCTGGTTCAGGCTGCACTCATTCACATCTGCAAAGGAAGATTATGAATTAGCGTTAAATTTCTGTTACTAAGTATTCTCTTGAACTTGTTCTTCTTCAACCTGGTTCACCGTTTTGATGGTGTTTCATGTCATGGATTCACAGAAATCTGAATCATACATAAATCTATGAATACAACAAATCCACAAACACCACAAATTCATTTTGCCACAGGCAGAATACATGGGTAACAACTTATGTATCAGACTAATATTGGTGTGTTTAGTCATCTAATCATCATTTCTACCACTGAGATAGTCACCTGTGCATTGTTGTCCATCACCTGTGTAACCATGGTTACACACACAGGTGTAGTACAGGTACTCCTCCACACAGGTGGCCTCAGGATCACAGTCATTAGTACTGGTGTCGTTACACTCTGGTAGAGCTACCAGGAGAGCTATGGGGACAAAGATTATTATCAAACCCTGTTAGTCCAAATTCTACAATGCATGCAAAGTGTGATTTACCGATGCCAGTAAGTCTGGCAATGGTCGCTTTAGGTGATTAACAGTGTCAGTATTAGTGATGATTGGTTCTGGATTGTGTTATACAAAAAGAGTAAGAATACATACAGATGTTTCCGACTGTGGTGGCATTCCCCTCCACTGTGTAAGGACCAACTGTTCCATCCAGCCCCTCTGCTACGATAGCATCGTACACGTCAGGCAACTCATCTTCTGTCACATCAAACTCCAAAACAACTCCTCCCTCAGGGAACCTGCACAGGTAGGTGGGCAGAATTTCTCTTGAACAAGTCTGAACACAGCAATTCTTTCTGCAATGGTTCATTCTGTAACTACTATATACTACTTAGCTACTACGTGTATGCAGTTATTCATACGTAACATAACATAAATATCAACATTCATTCATCTATTTTATTCTATAGGTGGATTTGAACCCATGACCTATGGGTTCTGGGCCAAACACCCAACCATTATGCCACACAGTCCCACACAATAGGTATTTGACCGTATCGCATTAAAATATATTGTACCTGACATCAAGCAGTCTAACTGCGGTTACTTCATCTGACATGTTTCTCACCTGAAATGAGAAAAAGACAATAGCATGATGTAACCATCTGAAATTGAAAAATTAAAGCATCTGAAGTAATCACTTATTATCTGTATGGAATAAAAAGTTGATTTTTGTCAATATTGAAGTAAAAGAACAATCCAAACACTTACAAGTGACTCCAAATAGTCTTCCAATTCCTTGTATGCTGAGGAATTTACATCTTTGTAATCTTGTACTGGCTGTAGATTTGGCATCTTGAATGATGCATATGTTGTTACAATGCCTAAAAATACAGAGCAAAGTGGAATTAGTAACTGCTAGTAACTGCTGAACATGGTATTACATACATTGTATTCAATTAAGTCACACTGATTTTTTGTTTTTTTGAAATTCAACAGATCAAGATAGAACTAATCTAGATGGCTGAATAGATTTTTAATCTGACCATTCAGCGTTTGTCACCCCAATAGTGTGTGTAACAAATGACTGACTATCCCCTCTGACTCAGTCTGCTTTTTCTATCGTCATACAATTGATCTTAGTCTGCTCCCAACTTGAACAGGGAAAAAGACTTTGAGTAAGGGAGTAAGTCTTTGATTCTTACGTTTGCAGACAATCCCATTCCCAAGGTAACCATCTTGACATTGACATTGGAAGGAGCCTGGGGTGTTGTAGCAGTTGGCATTGTCATCACAGTTATCTAGGTCAAGGTTACACTCATCCACATCTGAAACACAAGTTAGTGTCATCTATACTTTCTGTTGTGTATAATAATGACTTTATTGGTGCATTTAGATTATATATATATATGTCTTGTTTAATTACTTTTCCATTTATTCATTTTTTCTTCCCCATTAGAAGGGAAAAGGAGGTTTTGATGGTAGTTTGACTTTTCAAGTTTACAGTTTGAACAATTCTATGGTACAGTTTTACTATTAGTAGCTGCTATATGTACTTTGAACACCTTGAGTATAATTATCTAGAATAATTTAGTTTCTGATTCTCACCTTCACAGTATGTTCCATTCCCTGTATAGCCTTCGAAACAGTCACAGTCAAAGAAGAGGTACTTTTCTGTACAGTTGGCCAGATGGCTGCAGTTGTTTGTTCCATCACTGCACTCTGGTAGAGCAACCTTCAAGGCTGAAAAATATAGGTCATGAAAAAGGGGCTATTTTTTTTCTTCTTTCTTTTGCTAACATGCAAATGATGACTGAAATAAACACACACACACACGTACGCACAGACACGCACGCACGCGCACGCACGCACACACACGCATGCACACACACACACACACACTCACGCACACACACGCATGCACACACAAGGTAATGGCCTCCAAGACACTTACATATGTCCCCAAATGTTGTATCGTTGTCTGCTACTGCAAACATGCCCAGAGTTCCATCATCTCCCTCTGCAAACACAGCTGTCATCACCTGGTTCACGTAGCTGTCTGTGATGTTAATGTCAAAAATCACACCAGCATCTGGCAGCCTGAAAAAACGCACAACGAATTCTCAATTATGATGACAAACATGACATGAAAGTCCAAATTTCATAACACACACAAAACATGCATGCACACACACATACACACAACAGCATGCACACACACACACACACACATGCACATGCAGATATATAAATAATTTTTGAATACTTACCTGATATCAATAAGCTCCACACCTATAATATTAGCTGATATGTTGCTGACCAGCTCTTCCAGGAGCTCTTTGAGAGCTCTGTATTCAGGTGAGGTTGTGTCATTGTAGTCTATGGTCGGGTCCAAATCAGTCATCCGAAATGCTATGTACTGGTTGGTCACCTCTGTTTGGGGGTAAAATGAGAAAGATACTTGAATCATTTGCTCAAAAATATCATTATGTGATTGAGTAGTGGGAAGTATGACTTAAGTGTAAACTTTAGTCAAAGTGTGTTTTCAATATAAATGATTAGTTGTTATTGAATCCACTAATAGAAACATTTAAATGTAAAAAATAACCTTTCAGCACCAAGGACATTGCCAACATAGAAAGTAGGAAGGAAATTTAGATTTCATATACAATCAAAGGAGATGGTTTTCATTGTATTTCTCAAGCATATTAGTTTTAAATGACAATCTATTTAAAAGTTAAGAATGAAAATGTACTGTAAATTTAATGAAAATAAAAACATTGCTAATATTTAAGATTTAACGTTACAGCAATTCCAATTTACTGACAGAGATGAGTAAAGAATAGTGTGACTGTGTCTGATACAGGACAAGATACTAGATGTCTAAAGCTAAGCCTATTGAAACAATGCAACAGGAAGAACAAAAAAGAAATTGGCCAAAACCTACCTTTACAGAAGGTGCCGTTGCCAAGGTAACCAGTGTTACATCGGCAGGTGAATGAGCCAGGGATGTTGGTACAGACTGCGTTAGCGTCACAGTCTGCTACACCATTACTGCATTCATCATTATCTGTCAACACATAAACACATCACATTAACACACAAAAAGTACAGTTCTAAACAAAAATGACCCCTGCAGTTCCAAAAATGCAGCTAGAGGCCCAAATGATATACTTCTCAATGGTAATAAGGCATGATAGCTGCCACAATCCATATACATGCAAAACTATGTAAAGTTTCTAAATCATAACAACCAAAAAATACCTTCACAGGTAGTCCCATTCCCAGTGTAGCCCTCTTTACAAGCACAGCTGAAGTACAGGTACTCCTCCTGGCAGTCTGCACCAGAGCTGCAGTTGTTTGTACTTGCATCATCACATTCTGGTAGCGCCACCAAGAGAGCTGGAGTTTGATATAAACAAAAAATAAATGTTTTATATGATAGTTTTTTCAACACTTAAAAGGCCCCTTCATTTTAGCACCCAAACTAGATAGGGTTAAACTGTTGCCTAATGTTTGAGTTCAAAACATGAAACACACATTCTCACAAGCCAGCCACCCAAAACAATACTCCCATACTTACAAATAATAATAAACAATTTAAATCTCTCGAATGATTACTAGCAACTAATTTGAACTCTTTGTAACTATGTCAATTATACTTTTAGCATTGTTTGTGACATTTGATAGTGTAATCAGGTTTTGGGTCAAGGGTCAAGACCCCGGATGTTCCAGGTCATTCAGCTCGAGTTGAGTTTGACAAGAGTAGAGTAGAGTAGAGTAGGTTTTGACAAGTTTAGAGTTATAGCTTGTACACTAGTTTAGCTTAGCTTATTCAGGGTTCAAGTTCAGAGAATTAAGTGTCTACAAAATCGTGTCAAGAAGAGATATTCTACTAGAAAACTACGAGTACGACCGGAGCTGAGGCCTTGAGGTAAGCCTTATCGATCTGCCATGTTTACATCATGAACTGAGTTACATGTCAGATACGATACAGGTACCGGTATTGCGTTACGAAATATGTATCGATAAGGCTCACATATCGGCCCAAATGTTGTGGCGTTCCCCTCCAACGTAAACTGTCCGAGTTGGTTGTCCGAAGCCTCGTCGAAGATGGCTTGTTTGACGTCACTGACATCCGAGACAGTCGAGCTCACTTGGAAAATCACTCCTGCATCCGGGAGTCTGGACAGGAGCAGAGATGCAAATGTCGAATGTCAACAGATTAATGCTGAGCCTGATACTGTAAGAAAACTGTAGACCACCAGATATAACGCTAAACAGTAAACTGGCAATGATTTTTCCAACGCACAGACCGGCAAAAAAGTTAGTAAAGATGTCCGCCATGTTGGATAAAGTTGGTCCTGATTACCAACATACCACACAGCGTAACCGCCTGACGATTAACGGTTCAAAAGCATCTGTGCTTGTTTCTGTTGTTGCCCTTTGATCAAATTCACTTGATTTTACGCAAAAGAAGTCTCTACTACGATTACAATTTTGCTAATGGTTTACTATTAATGACCATACCTCCTGGAAAATATCAGATACTGAAAATGCATATATGGACATTATCAATGCTGAAAATTGTTACCTGACATCAAACAGCTCCACAGAGAATACATCTCCCGTTATGTTCGTCACCAACTCCTCCAGTACAGCTTGCAGCTCCATGTAATCGGCAGAAGTCTTGCTTTCATAGTCTTTGGTGGTGTCCAGATCCAACACTTTGAAGGAGACGTAGTTTGACTCCACAGCTGAAGATACAGGTATGAAAATTTTATCATCGGATGCTACAATAATTTATATTAAACAATCAGTAATGTAGAACGTAAATGTTTTATTAAGTTTCATAACACCAGATGATTTTAGTTTTGTACCTACCTTCACAGTCTGTGCCGTTGAAAACAAAGCCGTCTGCACACACACAACTGAAGTACAGGTACTCCTCCACACAGTCTGTGTTGGTACTGCAGTTGTTGCTGCCGTCAGTACATTCCGGTAAAGCCACAAGTAGAGCTGTTAAGAACGGGATTTTAAATTAAAAAATGGGACAACGATGTGATATATTACTTGAATCTATAAGGTAAGTGCGCTAGTTTAAAATAGAATACTTACAAATTGGGCCGAACGTCGTGGCGTTCCCGTCAAGAACAAAGTCTCCCAGTCTGTCGTCTGCAGCTTCGTCAAAAATGGCGCTTTCCAAACTATCAGTGTCAGATCTGGTGGCGTTGAGTTGAAATATTACCCCTGCATCCGGCAACCTAGAGAATGATATGGAACGGAAGTTTCTTAGACCTTATCGTCTTTCACATGTTATAAATCTATAAGGGTAAAGGTAGTCCAATACCATTTTGGGGCCGTAGGGGCTATGGGTTCCACTGTGTCTCTCCTTTTACCTCCCCAACCGAAGTGTGGTACCCATCTCACACCCGGATTGAGTTAGGAAAGTCGTGTAAAGCGCCTCTCCGGCTAATAAACGCCAAAACGATGTTGATTTCACATACCTGACATCAATGAGCTCCACTGATAGTATTTCCCCTGTGATGTTTCTCACAAGTTCCTCCAGCACGTCAGTTAGCTCCAAGTAATCCATAGATGTTTTGTTCTCGTAGTCCTTTGTGGGATCCAGGTTCAAGATCTTAAAGGATATGTAGCTTGACTCTATCGCTGTAGTTGTGAATAAAAACACAAAATTTGCTCCACGTCTTGTTATCGAAACAAGAAAATCAGAATACCTTCATTTCACTATAGCTAGCTGCGTTACTTGTTCTGTAAAATGTATATAAATGGATGAATGAATGTACAATAGTTTTATTCATTATGTACCTTCACACTCGGTTCCGTTGAAGGCGAAACCATCTGCACACACACAGCTAAAGTACAGGTACTCCTCCACACAGTCCATGTTGGTACTGCAGTTGTTGGTGCCGTCAGAACACTCAGGTAGAGCCACGAGGAGAGCTGGAGGCAAACAAAAACGTTACAAGTTTATCATTTTTACATGTTTCATAGGTATAAAATAAAAATCGGACAATTAGACAATTGGCCCCTCCTTCCAAGGATTTGTCAACTGGCATTTGTCAATTGGTATAAAACTATCAATATCATCGGTGCATATCAACGGTATAACCATTATTTAATGAGATTACTGATATAATGTATTGGATTAGAGAATGTGTTACTTTTACTTACATATGGGCCCAAAAGTGGTGGCATTCCCGTCCAAAGTAAAATTCCCGAGTTTGTCATCTGAGACCTCCTGAAAGATCGCTTCTCTGACCTTTTCGGTGTCTGATGTTGTTGTGTTGATTTGAAAGATCACCCCGGTATCTGGTAACCTAAAATACATTTCCTTTATTGTACAACTAATAACTTTACTATAAGAATGTCATATTTATTGTAGGATTATTGACTTAATGACTAAGACTACACGCTGCATGTCATCGTGACAAGTTGATTGTCCTCTCTGTTCTATGATGGCAACAGAAAGTAAATAATATAAACTTACCTCACATCTATAAGCTCGACTGACAAAATGTCTCCTGTAATGTTGCCGACCAGACCCTCAAGTAGGTCTGTTAGCTGTAGATAGTCGGCTGATGACTTGTTTTCATAGTCCTTGGTAGGATCAAGATCCAGGATCTTGAATGAGATGTAATTGGAGTCCACAGCTGGAATATAAAAATCAAGTATGCTAAATATCCAAGATTTGACATATGAATAGTATAAAATTTATCATCCTTGTTAGTATATGTAGTGCGACATATTTGTTGCATGTCTTCATCTACCTTCGCAGTGAGTTCCGTTGAAAGCAAAGCCATCTTTGCACACACAGCTGAAGTACAGATACTCCTCCACACAGTCTGTGTTGGTACTGCAGTTGTTGGCGCCGTCAGAACACTCCGGTAGGGCCACAAGAAGGGCTGAATCCATGGATAAATTAATGTAAGGTTGTGCAGATTGACAGTGCCAAATTGCAAAATTCCAATGGAATTAGAAATGATACATAACTCTCTTTGCTTTCCTAGATCAATTTCAAATGGATTATCTGTATTTGAAACGAAACTTACAAATGGGCCCAAATGTTGTAGCGTTCCCATCCAGTGTAAATGGTCCAAGTTCGTTGTTTGCAGACTCGTCAAAAATAGACGCTTTAACGTCCTCCACATCCGATACTGTGGTGTTGATCTGGAAGATCACTCCTGAATCTGGAAGTCTACAAATCAAAACAAAACCGCATAGTTACGATAGGATTGCTAAAACTGTTGTAGTTCTATTATTTTTTTAAGATCATTCACAAAAAGTGCCAAATGAACATTATCTATTCTAACCTGACGTCAACCAGTTGAACTGAAAGGATGTCGCCTGTGATGTGTCTGACCAGCTCCTCCAGTAACTCCGTGAGTTCACGATAGTCCGCTGATGTTTCGTTCTCGTAGTCTTTGGTGGGATCTAGGTTCAGGATCTTGAATGAAATATGGCTGGACTGCACAGCTGTGATATGAAAAAGATTAGGAATAATAAAACCAAAGACGACAATGGTTCATTCCTAAAAGCGACTACAGGCAAGTAAAAAATAACTGAAGGCAATAATGTTTGTACCTTAAGAGATTGTATACGTACCTTCACAGTCTGTGCCGTTGAAGGCGAAACCATCTGAACACACACAGCTGAAGTACAGGTAGTCCTCCACACAGTCTGTGTTGGTACTGCAGTTGTTGGTGCCGTCAGAACACTCCGGTAGGGCCACAAGTAGGGCTGTGAACATCAATGAAGTAAACATAGTTTCAGTAGATATGGCTGTCGGACTGGAATTAAGTTTTCACAATTTACAATAAAAGGTAATTCCTTATTCAGTTCACCTAAATATTTATAAGTTTTGAAATAAACGTACAAATGGGTCCAAAGGTTGTTGCATTTCCGTCTAGCGAAAACGACCCCAGTTCGTCGTCAGAAGCCTCGTCAAAAATGGACACTTTAACGGCCTCTACATCTGAGACTTTTGTGTTGATCTGGAAGATCACCCCCGAGTCTGGAAGTCTACGTAGAAATCATGAGAAAAGGTTACAGTGAGGCAAATCAATGAAATTATATACAATTTGAAATAGACAGACAGACATTCAGACAGAATTTCGTTCAACCCCACACAGCTGTGTAACAAGTTGATTACGCCACTGACCTGACGTCAATCAACTGAACCGAAAGAATGTCTCCTGTGATGTTTCTGACCAATTCTTTCAGCAGTTCTGTTAGTTCCAGATAGTCGGCTGATGTTTTGTTCTCATAGTCCTTGGCGGGATCTAGGTCCAGGATCTTGAAGGAGATGTAGTTGGGCTCCACGGCTGAAATTCCATATAAACAATCATTTTCGAAAACATTGATACGAAAGTAAGAATGTAAATGGGCTTGATAAGGAAGGTTAACTTGGGATGATGTCTTTGTAAACCTTGAACGTACCTTCACAGTCTGTGCCGTTGAAAACAAAACCATCTGAACACACACAGCTGAAGTACAGGTACTCCTCCACGCAGTCTGTGTTGGTACTGCAGTTGTTGCTGCCGTCAGTACATTCCGGTAGGGCCACAAGTAGAGCTGAAGGAAGATATAGTAACGAGAGATAGGTTAGTTATGACAGACCGTACACTTCATGGCAGTGCCACGAAGCAACCAGGTCTATTTTGCGACAACTTGGAAGCTTTAGCTTCAAATCTGATTGGAACTCACATATTGGTCCAAAGGTTGTAGCGTTTCCTTCTACCGTAAATGGCCCTAGCTGGTTGTCTGCAGCCTCACTGAAAATGTCTCTCTTTGCGTTTTCTCTATCCGACTCGTTGAAGGTGATTTGGAAGATCACTCCCGCGTCTGGTAGCCTGGAGGGAAAACAAAGAACAGTTGAAAATATTCCTTTTACAGTTACCGAAGAGAGTATTTGGTTAAAAGCAATTTGTCCATGTCTTCTTCTAACCTGACATCAAACAGGTCCACAGAGACGATGTCACTTGTGATGTTCATGACCAGTTCTTCTAGCAACTGTGTCAGTTCCAGATAGTCGGCAGATGTTTTGTTCTCGTAGTCTTTTGTAGGATCCAGATCCAGGATCTTGAAGGAAATGTAGCTAGACGCCACAGCTGAAATGGTATAGGGCAAGACTCAATGCCTAAGAAACTGGTTAACGGACAATGCATGCATTTTTTCACGAAAGTAATGTTTTGATTTGCAGACAGAGGATAGCTGACTTGAGGCTGCGTCTTCACAACATACATCAGAGACATCTTACCATCACAGTCGCTCCCGTTGAGAGAACATACACAACTGAAGTACAGGTACTCCTCCACACAGTCTGTGTTGGCACTGCAGTTGTTGCTTCCGTCAGAACATTCCGGTAGAGCTACAAGTAGGGCTGTAACAATGTATCACGTTTAGTGAGGTAGGTCTTTTGGTTTGATAATCAATCTTGTACCGGGTATTGTGTTAGTTTGTACCGAAGAGCTCGTTATATGTTGTTTATATACCTCATAATGAATGTTTTTATATACATTCCAAATCGAACTCACAAATCGGTCCAAATGTTGTAGCGTCACCGTCTACAGTAAACGGCCCTAGCCCGTCGTCTGCCGACTCGTTGAAAATGGATTTTCGGACTTCTTCAACATCTGATACAGTGGTATTGATCTGGAAGATCACTCCGGCGTCCGGAAGCCTGTGGAGAGAATCAAGAATCAATCAACAGTTATTTTCGTCTCTCATCTTCAGACACTGGCTATGTGACAAAGGTGGGTTTCCACCACAAGGGCACTTTCTGACCTGACGTCAACCAGTTGAACTGACAGGATGTCGCCTGTGATGTTTCCGACCAGGTCCTCCAGTAAGACTTTTAGCTCTAAGTAGTCCGCTGATGTTTTGTTCTCGTAGTCTTTTGTCGGATCCAGGTCCAGGATCTTGAAGGAGATGTAGTTGGACTCCACAGCTGAAATGTAATACATGCATAAGCGCGATGGTCGAGAATTTCATATGGAAATAGAATACGTTTACTTGTGTCTTTTCTCAATCATATAGAGCTCGATCATTTAAAATATTAAACTTTAAAAAGTTATCGAAAGAACGTTTCCGTTACAAGGTTGAAAGCTCAGCCACGTACCTTCACAGTCTGAGCCGTTGAAAACAAACCCGTCTGCACACACACAGCTGAAGTACAGGTACTCCTCCACACAGTCTGTGTTGGCACTGCAGTTGTTGGTGCCATCGGTACATTCCGGTAGGGCCACGAGAAGAGCTGAAGAAATATTCAGTAACGAGAGATAGTTTAGTACAGGCCTTACACTTCATGCTTGTCCTACCAAGCCTATGTTGCTATGACTTTTGAAGATTTAGCTTCAATTCCGAATGGAACTCACATATTGGTCCAAATGTTGTAGCGTTCCCTTCCACCGTAAATGGCCCTAGCTCGTCGTCTGCAGCCTCACTGAAAATGTCTCTCTTTACGTTTTCTCTATCCGACTCGTTGAAGGTGATTTGGAAGATCACTCCCGCGTCTGGAAGCCTGGAGGGAAAACAGAACAGTTGAAAATATTACTTTTACAGTTACCGAAGGGAAGATTTGGTTTAAAGCAATGTTATGCCAAGTTTATGTCTTCTACTAACCTGACATCAAACAGGTCCACAGAGACGATGTCACTTGTGATGTTCGTGACCAGTTCCTCTAGCAACTGTGTGAGTTCCAGATAGTCGGCTGATGTTTTGTTCTCGTGGTCTTTTGTAGGATCCAGGTCCAGGATCTTGAAGGAAATATAGGCAGACTCCACAGCTGAAATGGTATAGGGCAAGGGTCAATACCTAAGAAACTGTAATGTTCTGATTTGCAGAGGAAGGCGAGCTGATCATGAGATCGTGTTTTCACAACATGCATCAGAGACATCTTACCATCACAATCACTCCCGTTAAGAGAACACACACAGCTGAAGTACAGATACTCCTCCACACAGTCTGTGTTGGTACTGCAGTTGTTGCTGCCGTCAGTACACTCCGGTATTGCCACAAGAAGCGCTACAGGAAGAGATTTATTCATGTTACACCTTACTAAGTACAAACTTAACATTAGTGTTAAGAATATTTTGTCAATTTGATTTGTAACAAAAGTTCAATTTCCTTCGATGTTAAATATTGTCAATGAAACTCACATATCGACCCAAATGTTGTAGCATTTCCCTCAAGCGTAAATGGGCCCAGCCGGTCGTCTTCTGCCTCGTTGAAAACTGATCTTCGTACATCTTCAACATCAGTTACTGTAGCGTTGATTTGGAAGATCACTCCTGCATCCGGAAGCCTGAGACGAAACAAAGAACAGTAGTCAGCATTATATTAACTTAGGGTGCTACAGGGATCATTAGCTTAAAATATGTAATCAAAGTGGACTTTTCCGCTGACCTGACATCGTACAGTTCCACTGAAGTGATATCTCCTGTGATGTTTCTAACCAGTTCCTCCAGCAGCTCTGTCAGTTCCAGATAGTCCGCTGATGTTTTGTTCTCGTAGTCTTTTGTAGGATCCAGGTCCAGGATCTTGAAGGAGATGTAGTTGGACTTCACAGCTGAAATTAGACAATGCTGTCAGAATTACTGTGTAAGGAACAAATATGCAACGGGAAAATGCGTTGCATAGTAAATGTTCAAGGGTCGAGAATGATAATTCAAACTCTGTCAAAATCTTACTGTAGAATTAAGACATACCTTCACAGTCTGTGCCATTGAAAACAAAACCGTCTGAACACACACAGCTGAAGTACAGGTACTCCTCCACACAGTCTGTGTTGGTACTGCAGTTGTTGGTGCCGTCAGAACACTCCGGTAAGGCTACAAGTAGGGCTGCAGGAAAAATTTGATTGAGACATGGCATCAATAACTGATGTCTGATCTTCCGTTGACATAGCAAATATTTTTGTCTGGTATTTCTTTTTTTCCAACAATAAATGTCCTGTGATGGTATATATCATCGAAGAACTCACATATCGGCCCAAAGGTTGTAGCGTTTCCTTCTACCGTAAATGGCCCTAGCTGGTTGTCTGCAGCCTCACTGAAAATGTCTCTCTTCACGTTTTCTCTATTCGACTCGTTGAAGGTGATTTGGAAGATCACTCCTGCGTCTGGAAGCCTGGAGGGAAAACAAAACAGTTGAAAATATTCCTTTTACAGTTGCTGAAGGGATTATTTGGTTCAAAGCAATGTCGTGCCAAGTGTTTATGTCTTCTTACCTCACATCAAACAGGTCCACAGAGACGATGTCACTTGTGATGTTCATGACCAGTTCTTCAAGCAACTGTGTCAGTTCCAGATAGTCGGCTGATGATTTGTTCTCGTAGTCTTTTGTAGGATCCAGGTCCAGGATCTTGAAGGAAATGTAGCCAGATTCCACAGCTGGAATGGCAAATTGCAAGAGTTGCAAGAGTCAATGCCAAAGAAACAAAACTGATTAACTAGCAATGCATGTTATTTTCAATAAAGTGATGTTTTGATTTGCAGACAGAGGATAGCTGACTTGAGGCTGCGTCGTCATCAGAGATACATCAGAGACATCTTACCATCACAGTCGCTCCCGTTAAGAGAACACACACAGCTGAAGTACAGGTACTCCTCCACACAGTCAGTGTTGGCACTGCAGTTGTTGGTGCCGTCAGTACACTCCGGTAGGGCCACAAGAAGAGCTACAGGAAGAGATTTAGTCATGTTACAACTTACTAAGCACAAACCTTCATTGATTTAGTAGAAAAGATTAGTGTTAAGAATATTTTGTGAATGTGATTTGTAAAAACTTAATTTTCTTTGATGAAGTACATTGTCAATGAAACTCACATATCTGCCCAAATGTTGTAGCATTCCCCTCAAGCGTAAAAGGGCCCAGCCGGTCGTCTGCTGCCTCGTTGAAAACTGATCTTCGTACATCTTCAACATCAGTTACTGTAGCGTTGATTTGGAAGATAACTCCTGCATCCGGAAGCCTGAGACGAAACAAAGAACAGTCAGCATTATATTAACTTAGGGTGCTACAGGGATTATTAGCTTAAAATCTGTAATCAAAGTGGAGTTTTCCGCTGACCTGACGTCGTACAGTTCCACTGAAGTGATATCTCCTGTGATGTTTCTGACCAGTTCCTCCAGCAGCTCTGTCAGTTCCAGATAGTCGGCTGATGTTTTGTTCTCGTAGTCTTTTGTAGGATCCAGGTCCAGGATCTTGAAGGAAATGTAGTTGGATTTCACAGCTGAAATTAGACACAATGCAGTCAAGATTACTGTGTAAGAAACAAACATTCAACGGGAAAATGCATAGTCACTGTTCAAGGATTGATCACAACACTTTGAAGTTTACTTTGTCATAGATATTACTGTAGACTTGAGAATACCTTCACAATCTGTGCCGTTGAAAAAAACCCCGTCTGAACACACGCAGCTGAAGTACAGGTACTCCTCCACACAGTCTGTGTTGGCACTGCAGTTGTTGGTGCCGTCAGAACACTCCGGTAAGGCTACAAGTAGGGCTGCAGGAAAAATTAGATTCAGACATGGCATCAATAACTGGTGTCTGATGTTCCGTTGACATAGCAAATATTTTTGTCAGGTATTTTTTTCCAACACTAATTATCCCTGTGATGGTATATATCATCGAAGAACTCACATATTGGCCCAAAGGTTGTAGCGTTTCCTTCTACCGTAAATGGTCCTAGCTCGTCGTCTGCAGACTCACTGAAAATGTCTCTCTTCACGTTTTCTCTATCAGACTCGTTGAAGGTGATTTGGAAGATCACTCCTGCGTCTGGAAGCCTGGAAGGAAAACAGAACAGTTGAAAATATTACTTTTAGAGTTACTGAATGGATTATTTGGTTCAAAGCAATGTCGTGCCAAGTGTTTATGTCTTCTTACCTCACATCAAACAGGTCCACAGAGACGATGTCACTTGTGATGTTCATGACCAGTTCTTCTAGCAACTGTGTCAGTTCCAGATAGTCGGCTGATGTTTTGTTCTCGTAGTCTTTTGTAGGATCCAGGTCCAGGATCTTGAAAGAAATATAGGCAGACTCCACAGCTGAAATAGTATATGGCAAGGGTCAATACCTAAGAATCAAAATTGGTCAACTAACAATGCGTGCTGTAATGTTTTGATTTGCACAGAAAGGTGAACTGATCATGAGACCGTGTCTTCACAACATGCATCAGAGACATCTTACCATCACAGTCGGTTCCGTTGAGAGAACACACACAACTGAAGTACAGGTACTCCTCCACACAGTCTGTGTTGGTACTGCAGTTGTTGTTGCCGTCAGAACATTCCGGTAGTGCCACAAGAAGAGCTGTAACAAGTAAGATAGTTTTAGTTTTGATAATAGATCTTGTCCCGCTGTGTTATGTTAGTGTATAAAGCTGAAACACTGCTTATGGCTTATTGAACCAATGACTATGATATGCATTCCGAATTGAACTCACATATCGGTCCAAATGTTGTAGCGTTCCCATCTACAGTAAACAGCCCTAGCCTGCCGTCTGCCGACTCGTTGAAAATGGATTTTTGGACTTCCTCAACATCTGATACAGTGGTGTTGATCTGGAAGATCACTCCGGCGTCCGGAAGCCTGTGGAGAGAATCAAAAATCAATTAACAATCATCTTCGTCTCTCATCTTCAGACACTGGCTATGTGACAAAGGTGGGTTTCCAACACAAGGGCACTTTCTGACCTGACGTCAACCAGTTGAACTGACAGGATGTCGCCTGTGATGTTTCCGACCAGCTCCTCCAGTAAGACTTTTAGCTCTAAGTAGTCCGCTGATGTATTGTTCTCGTAGTCTTTTGTAGGATCCAGGTCCTGGATCTTAAAGGAGATGTAGTTGGACTCCACAGCTGAAATGTAATACATGCATAAGCGCGATGGTCGAGAATTTCATATGGAAATAGAATACGTTTACTTGTATCTTTTCTCAATCATATGGAGCTCGATCATTTAGAATATTAGACTTTAAAAAGTTATCGAAAGAACGTTTCCGTTACAAGGTTGAAAGCTCAGTCACGTACCTTCACAGTCTGTGCCGTTGAAAACAAAGCCGTCTGCACACACACAGCTGAAGTACAGGTACTCCTCCACACAGTCTGTGTTGGCACTGCAGTTGTTGCTGCCGTCAGTACACTCCGGTAAGGCCACGAGAAGAGCTGAAGGAATATTCAGTAACGAGAGATAGTTTAGTATTTACAGGCCTTACACTTCATGCTTGTCCTACCAAGCCTATGTTGCTATGACTATTGAAGATTTAGCTTCAATTCCGAATGGAACTCACATATTGGTCCAAATGTTGTAGCGTTCCCTCCCACCGTAAATGGCCCTAGCTCGTCGTCTGCAGCCTCACTGAAAATGTCTCTCTTTACGTTTTCTCTATCCGACTCGTTGAAGGTGATTTGGAAGATCACTCCCGCGTCTGGAAGCCTGGAGGGAAAACAAAACAGTTGAAAATACTCCTTTTACAGTTACCGAAGGGAAGATTTGGTTCAAAGCAATGTCGTGCCAAGTGTTTATGTCTTCTACTAACCTGACATCAAACAGGTCCACAGAGACGATGTCACTTGTGATGTTCATGACCAGTTCTTCTAGCAAAAGTGTAAGTTCCAAATAGTCGGCTGATGTTTTGTTCTCGTAGTCTTTTGTAGGATCCAGGTCCAGGATCTTGAAAGAAATATAGGCAGACTCCACAGCTGAAATGGTAAATGGCAAGGGTCAATACCTAAGAAACAAAATTGGTCAACTAACAATGTGTGCTGTAATGTTTTGATTTGCACAGAAAGGTGACCTGATCATGAGAACGTGTCTTCACAACATGCAGACATCTTACCATCACAGTCGCTCCCGTTGAGAGAACACACACAGCTGAAGTACAGGTACTCCTCCACACAGTCTGTATTGGCACTGCAGTTGTTGCTGCCGTCAGAACACTCCGGTAGAGCTACAAGAAGAGCTGTAACAAGTAAGATAGTTTTAGTTTTGATAATAGATCTTGTCCAGCTGTGTTATGTTAGTGTATAAAGCTGAAACACTGCTTATGGCTTATTGAACCAATGACTATGATATGCATTCCGAATTGAACTCACATATTGGTCCAAATGTTGTAGCGTTCCCATCTACAGTAAACCGCCCTAGCCTGCCGTCTGCCGACTCGTTGAAAATGTTTTTTTGGACTTCCTCAACATCTGATACAGTGGTATTAATCTGGAAGATCACTCCGGCGTCCGGAAGCCTGTGGAGAGAATCAAGAAACAATCATTTTCGTCTCTCATCTTCAGACACTGGCTATGTGACAAAGGTGGATTTCCACCACAAAGGCACTTTCTGACCTGACGTCAACCAGCTGAACTGACAGAATGTCGCCTGTGATATTTCTGACCAGCTCCTCCAGTAAGGCCGTCAGCTCTAGGTAGTCGGCTGATGTTTTGTTCTCGTAGTCTTTTGTCGGATCCAGGTCCAGGACCTTGAAGGAGATGTAGTTGGATTCCACGGCTGCAATGTAAACATAAGTATAAAAACTGAGGTATACTTTTTTCTTTACTCAATCATTTGGAGCTAGACCACCTAAAATTTTACATGGGACTAAATACGTTATCTTAGAAAATTTTTAATCGGTGGCTTAAAAGCTCAGTGGCATACCTTCACAGTCTGTGCCGTTGAAAACGAAGCCGTCTGAACACACACAACTGAAGTACAGGTACTCTTCCACACAGTCTGCGTTGGCACTGCAGTTGTTGGTGCCGTCAGTACACTCCGGTAGGGCCACGAGAAGAGCTGAAGGAATATTCAGTAACGAGATATAGTTTAGTATTTATAGGCCTTACACTTCATGCTTGTCGTGCCAAGTCTATGTTGTAATGACTTTTGAAGTTTTAGCTTCAATTCTGAACGAAACTCACATATTGGCCCAAATGTTGTAGCGTTCCCTTCTACCGTAAATGGCCCTAGTTGGTCGTCTGCAGCCTCACTGAAAAGGGCACTCTTTACGGCCTCTCTTTTCGACTCGTTGAATGTGATTTGGAAGATCACTCCCGCGTCTGGAAGCCTGGAGAGAAAATATAGTACAGTTGAAAATACTCCTTTTACAGGTACCGAAGGGAAGATTTGGTTTAAAGCAATGTCGTGCCAAGTGTTTATGTCTTCTCGTACTAACCTGACATCAAACAGGTCCACAGAGACGATGTCACTCGTGATGTTCATGACCAGTTCTTCTAGCAACTGTGTCAGTTCCAGATAGTCGGCTGATGTTTTGTTCTCGTAGTCTTTTGTAGGATCCAGGTCCAGGATCTTGAAGGAAATGTAGGCAGACTCCACCGCTGAAATGGTATATGACAAGAGGTCAACACCTAAGAAACAAAACTGGTTAACTAACAATGCATGCTACCTTCAAGAGAGTAATGTTTTTTTTTGCACACGGAGGTTAGCTGATCTTGATGCTGCTTCTTCACTATATACTTTCAAAACATCTTACCATCACAATCACTCCCGTTAAGAGAACACACACAGCTGAAGTACAGGTACTCTTCCACACAGTCTGTGTTGGCACTGCAGTTGTTGGTGCCGTCTGTACACTCCGGTAGGGCCACAAGAAGCGCTACAGGAAGATATTTAGTCATGTTATAACTTACTAAGTACAAACTTAACATCAGTGTTAAGAATATTTTGTCGAAGTGATTTTGTAACAAAAGTTAAATTTCCTTCGATGTTACATATTGTCAATGAAACTCACATATCGGCCCAAATGTTGTAGCATTCCCCTCAAGCGTAAATGGGCCCAGCCGGTCGTCTGCTGCCTCGTTGAAAACTGATCTTCGTACATCTTCAACATCAGTTACTGTAGCGTTAATTTGGAAGATCACTCCTGCATCCGGAAGCCTGAGACGAAACAAAGATCAGTCAGCATTGTATTAACTTATGGTGCTACAGGGATTATTAGCTTAAAATCTGTAATCAAAGTGGACAATTCCGCTGACCTGACGTCGTACAGTTCCACTGAAGTGATGTCTCCTGTGATGTTTCTGACCAGTTCCTCCAGCTGCTCTGTCAGTTCCAGATAGTCGGCTGATGTTTTGTTCTCGTAGTCTTTTGTTGTAGGATCCAGGTCCAGAATCTTGAAGGAGATGTAGTTGGGCTGCACGGCTGAAATTAGACATTAGAATTACTGTATGAGAAACAGACATACAGCAAAAAAACTTTTCTTGGTCACTATTCAAGGATTGAGCATACTGCACTACAAACCTTGTCAAAACATCGCTTTGCTAAACATCGTACTGTAGACTTGTAATATACCTTCACAATCTGTGCCGTTGAAAACAAAACCGTCTGAACACACACAGCTGAAGTACAGGTACTCCTCCACGCAGTCTGTGTTGGCACTGCAGTTGTTGGTGCCGTCAGAACACTCCGGTAGGGCCACAAGTAGAGCTGGGAACACCGAA
>NW_017803921.1:2049772-2050798 GCF_001625305.1 Branchiostoma belcheri | reverse complement strand
ACAGTTTCACTGAAGTGATGTCTCCTGTGATGTTTCTGACCAGTTCCTCCAGCTGCTCTGTCAGTTCCAGATAGTCGACTGATGTTTTGTTCTCGTAGTCTTTTGTAGGATCCAGGTCCAGAATCTTGAAGGAGATGTAGTTGGACTTCACAGCTGAAATTAGACACAATGCAGTCAGAATTAGTGTAAGAAACAAACATGCAACGGGAAAATGCATAGTCACTGTTCAAGGATTGATCACAACACTTTAAAGTTTGTCAAAAATTTTACTGTAGACTTGAGAATACCTTCACAATCTGTGCCGTTGAAAACAAAACCATCTGAACACACGCAGCTGAAGTACAGGTACTCCTCCACACAGTCTGTGTTTGTACTGCAGTTGTTGGTGCCGTCAGAACACTCCGGTAAGGCTACAAGTAGGGCTGCAGGAAAAATCAGATTGAAACATGGCATCAATAACTGATGTCTGATCTTCCGTTGACATAGCAAATATTTTTGTCAGGTATTTTTTTTCCAACGTTAAATGCCCTGTGATGGTATATATCATCGAAGAACTCACATATCGGCCCAAAGGTTGTAGCGTTTCCTTCTACCGTAAATGGCCCTAGCTGGTTGTCTGCAGCCTCACTGAAAATGTCTCTGTTCACATTTTCTCTATCCGACTCGTTGAAGGTGATTTGGAAGATCACTCCTGCGTCTGGAAGCCTGGGGAGAAAACAGAGAACAGTTGAAAATATTACTTTTACAGTTACTGAAGGGATTATTTGGTACAAAGCAATGTCGTGCCGAGTGTTTATGTCTTCTTACCTCACATCAAACAGGTCCACAGAGACGATGTCACTTGTGATGTTCATGACCAGTTCTTCTAGCAACTGAGTCAGTTCCAGATAGTCGGCTGATGTTTTGTTCTCGTAGTCTTTTGTAGGATCCAGGTCCAGGATCTTGAAGGAAATGTAGCCAGATTCCACAGCTGAAATGGTATATTGCAAGAGTTGCAAGAGTCAATACCAAAGAAACAAACTTGGT
>NW_017803921.1:1994072-2049752 GCF_001625305.1 Branchiostoma belcheri | reverse complement strand
AGATGTAGTTGGGCTGCACGGCTGAAATTAGACATTAGAATTACTGTATGAGAAACAGACATACAGCAAAAAAACTTTTCTTGGTCACTATTCAAGGATTGAGCATACTGCACTACAAACCTTGTCAAAACATCGCTTTGCTAAACATCGTACTGTAGACTTGTAATATACCTTCACAATCTGTGCCGTTGAAAACAAAACCGTCTGAACACACACAGCTGAAGTACAGGTACTCCTCCACGCAGTCTGTGTTGGCACTGCAGTTGTTGGTGCCGTCAGAACACTCCGGTAGGGCCACAAGTAGAGCTGGGAACACCGAAGAAGCCAAACCAGTAATGAGGGTTGGAAAAACTCTAATAATGTTTTATAAGAAGGTCTTGATCCTCACAGCAAACATTCATTCAGGAAACGAGACAATATGGCTTCTATGTTTCTAATGAAATGAATGCAAATTACATAGGTTTCCAATGGTCAATTTCACTATACGGAGGTAAAATCCCAAACTTACAAATGTCTCCGAAAGTCGTTGCGTTCCCGTCCACACTTAGAGACCCCTAAACGATCATCATTGGCAGCGTCAAAGACGTTGTTTCTGACTTCGTCCCTGGATGTCTCAGCAAAGTCAATCTGGAGAACCACTCCCGTGTCTGGAGGCCTGTATGTGGTTGGTAAAACATGACCTTTAAACTACTGTAATTCTTACACCATCCACGTGCTGTCAACCTACGGCATGTGAGCAGACAGACAGATAGACAGACAGACAGACAGACAGACAGACAGGCCACGTGCTCCACCATGAAACCATACCTCCTCACCCAACAGCAATGACAAAAAGTAGCGATGAACACGCAGACAAATTGTGTTGTTTCTTACAGATTCATCTTCAGCCTTGCAGAAATTCTTTTTAGGTTTTATGATATGAATATAATGACAGTGACTATAACGTACCGTATGTCAATCACTCTAACGGCAACCACCCCATCCACTTCGTCGACCACCTGTTTATGACAAAAACATCAAAACTCAAAGTCTCATTCATTATTTTTGTCCATAAAATACATGACTCTTTTTTGTTTTCAGTCGTATTCCTCCTTTTATTGCCACATGTATTTTCTATAATTTTAGGCATCTGGGTCCAGAAACATACCAGAATCTCCAGTTGGTTCTTAAGATCTTGATACGCTCTTGAGGAACTGTTCTCGTAGTCTAAGGTAAGGTTCAGTCCCAACACTTTGAAGGAGATGTACTCTGATTCCACAACTGGAAAGGAAGACATTGCATTATGTTAGAAGTAGATATTGTTTGGTACATTTCGACGACCATATCCTTGGATCCAAGACATATCAGGTCAATCCCCTTCCAATCAAGTGAAACTAATCTCCGCCAAGTTATATTGGAACCCATACATATAAACCTAGTGTACCTTATCGCCACCCAAAATAATGCTTCTATCCCAGAAAATGTGAAATCAATCAACATTGCATTCTAAACCACTGAAAGCCTGATAACAAGTAAGAAATTAAAAGTCTTACCTTCGCAGTATGTGCCATTGCCTATAGCGCCCATATTACATGTGCAATAATAAGAGCCTATTGTGTTGGTGCAGGTGGCATTATCATGACAGTCATCAATACCCAGGGCACACTCATCAATGTCTAGTAAAACAAGAGAGTGGACAACATTACTTCCTTGTGCATGATGTGGAGAATTGTCATTGTGCCGACATAGAACAACAAAGGTACCACGGTGTATGATAACATTATCTTATTGTAATCATTAAGACACAATCGAAAAGAAACATTTCAACAGAAGAATTAGATCCTTTGCGTCATAAACGATATATATTATTGTACGGGTGTCACTGACTAGACCTGTTATTTCATGAACGATCGTCATTATCTTGCATTTGAAGTGCCTAATCTGGTCGAGGATAACATTTTTCAGTATAGAAAGTATACAAGATATCACAGTTATTTCCTAGTACAATATTACAAAGTTTACATTGGCTTTCTTTGCCTACCTGCCTATATGCACAGGCCAGATGCTGGCCCCTTGCTCCCCTCTTGTCTGTCACATTAATCCACATTAGATTATAGGTAGGGTATATGTAGATATATTTCAGTGTTTTTAGAAGTATTTTACGTATATTCGTATTCCTATATGGACATGGGAGAAAAGCCCCAGCCAATTAGATCAATAATCTAGTTCTGTACCGTCACACCAGGTGCCGTTGCCCGTGAAGCCGGGGTTACACTTGCAGTCCCAGGAGAAATACGTGTCTGTACAGGTGGCGTTCTCGTGGCAGTCATGTGTTCCAAGGAAGCACTGCTCAATCGCAACCAGGAGGGCTGTGAGTTCACAAGGTAATATTAAGTTATTGACTTTTTTTGACTGAAGGGTGTAGTTTAATGTTGTAAACTATGCCATTAAGTGATACAATATTTTCCAACAGAAGCGTTAGGATCATTATATATTTTTACAAAGACCCAAAACGAAGACCCAAACCGGGGCCTGACCAGGGTGTTTTCGTGAACGAAACAAAATTCATATCAACACTATGTGCAAATAGTACTCATGGTTAGTAAAAAAACACATTTTGGTGTTTTTTTGTCTTTTATAAGACTTTCATACTTTAAGCCCTAAGTACGGCACAAAATCAGTCACTGTAATTGAAATAGGACCATGTATTTAGACAAGCAGTCTTACAGTGATCCCCGATGGTTGTTACGTTAGTCTGTATGGTCAGGTTTCCGAGCTGACCCCCTTTTGTTATGTTGACCACCAAATCCTCCAGCTCTGGCAGAGCAGGTTCCGTCACGTTCACTTCAAATACGGCGACAAAACTGCCATCCCTATGAACAGAAGAACAAGAAAACGTGCGTTTCAGATAGCCTCCTTAGCAGGCCATACTGGACTTTTTGTTAACCCTTTATAGTGAGCTTTTTTTTCTGGCATATCACTTCTATTTGTATAGTAGTCCTTTTGCTGGATTTTTAGGATTTTCGAAACCTTCGGCGTCCTGAATTAACCCATGTCGACATATTTCCGCTGGCTTCCGGCCATATTTTTTAAACGTTTGACATCCTTTCATGCTTCCTGTCAATCTGTCCGCCCCCCATGTGCTGTCAATCTACTCTGTCCAGACACAAACCCACAAAGCAGCCACCAAAACAATACTTCCTAGCCAAGTTTAGGAAGTTAACACCTAAAACACCTATATTGCTGAACACATATATTGCTTAATACAGGGACAAGTTGAAAAGGGATCTTAACAGCACCAACCTTACATCTACCAAGTCCACTGAATGCACCCCGTAGTATATATTGGGCTTATATTGTATTGGTTGGAGTTCAGTTGATACCTGAGTGTACAAAAATGCTGTTAGAGCACGTACCAAACCGTATATATTGTATTACAATAGAATTCACGAATCAAATACAGGTTTGTATAAATCGGTATTAGACGAAAATGTTGTTGCAACATAATTCAATGTGGACAAGAACTTACCATTGGTAAAAGCCAGTTTCTCAGCCCGATGAATGCGTTGGAATTTTGATTCCGGTAATCAGGTAGAAATGGATACCCAATCGCTCTAATGGACACGTACACAATGATGTCCCCTGCATAGAGGTACGGAGGATACAGGCTATATTCATTACAGGACGACAAAGACAATATTATGGGTACAGCATAAATACACGAGGATATCAGCATCATCTAACAAATGGCAACTTACGGACGCAGTATTTCCGGCCGTTCCCTCTTGGATACTTGTCGATGCAGAAGCAGTCATATCCACCGTCAATGTTGTCACAGTATCCTCTCGTGCGATGGCAGTTATCGAGGGTTTCCGCACATTCATCAATGTCTAGAGAAGAACACGAAACCCATTGTATTGATTTCACAGAAAAAGGCAGTCATCGAGGTTAAGTCGTAGAGGCGCTACGTCCCCATTTGAACCTGAGCGAGTTCTCAGGCGTGGTTCTGGATAGTCCACGCATATCTAGAACCGGGTCTGGGGCAAATCTACGTTCTTGGATACGTGCATACTACCCGATGCCTGATCCTAACCCATTCAGGTTGAGGTACTTACCGGTACAATTTACACCGTTTCCCCTATATCCGCTCACGCAGGCGCAGGTGTAAGAACCGTTTGTGTTTGTACAAGTGGCCCAGCGCGGATGGCAAGGTCCGGGCCTATCGTCGCACTCATTTTTGTCTGTGTCAATTAGAAAAACAGCGTTTTAATGTGAGGTTATAGGCATCAACATTGAGGTGAACACAGCTATAAGTTGATGATTAAAAGTAACTCGAAGAGTAGCAAATACCTTCACAGATGACACCATTGCCGTTGTAGCCAGGTAAGCAGATGCATGTGTTGTTGACGCAGGTGGCCCAGACCGGATGACACCGTGAACACCCGTCCCCTGCTGTTTAAAGGTAACAAATATTCAAGTTAAACACGTGTCAGTCCATTGGCTGTAATAAGAATAATAATCGTACTCGACATAAAAGTTTACAAAAAGACAAAAAGTATCCATACCTGTGGTACTCGTTAACTCTTTTGAAGATGTACTTGAGACAGTTGGTGTTGCAGATGACGATATTGCTGTTCTGTTGTCGGTTGTAGTCTAAATAGAGGAATGCCATTTTAGTTTACAATGTAACTATGCAGCCTCCTAGGAAATGTAAAATAGAAAACACAGACACGGACACACACACCTGCATAAAATAGCCATTTAGAAATATGCTGGGGTTAATCCAATCGCAACAGAGTTAAACCTTCTTCCAGAAATGAATAATTTGCTACACTAGCTGACGCAATGTACATAATAGGCGAAATGTCGTTGGAAGTCTGTACCGCCATCTATTCAAATTCTAACCACTTCTAACCCATTGCGCCAGCCGGTTGTATGGATACATGTTGAATTAAAGAAGCCGAGTCTTAAAGAAAGCCGAAAATTCATTTAGGTTGAGGTTTATATCTGCTACGAAGTAATTCACCAACACCAATAAGTTTTCTTGACAAGAACGAAACAAAATGCTGACAAAGCAGTCTATTAAGGGGATATTAATAACACACTGCTACAGCATCTAATGCGGCAATCACCACAAGCGCAAAAGCTTGAATGTAGATTTACGCATCACTTTTTCTGAAAAGAAAACATGAAAAGAGCAGTTCGTTTGGGTGACTGTTTATTGCAATGGTGAGTAGACACGAAGACAGTGATCAGAACCCTATCACTAAGTTGACTCGACTAAGATGAGATAAATACTTACCCTAAAATCTAATATAAAGCCTAACCAAAACCCGATGCGTGAATGCTTACTAGCTAAGGTGTGCAAAGGTGAGAAAATACTTTGTGATGTCCGGCGTGAGAGTGAAGCAACCGTCATTCAACGATAGACAACTATACCGTCTGGAATGGACCGCGGGTCTTTGTTGGTGTTTCCCTCATTGTGGAAGAAGATAATGAGCTAGTTGTTTTAGTTGCACCCACATCTGTGACTACAACTTCAGTTGTTTCAAATTGACTTGTTGGGGAAGTGGTTCCAAGAACAGGGGTAGTTTTATTGACAGAGACCTGTGTCTCTGTTGCTGGGAAGGGCGATTTTGTTGATGTTACACGTTTTGAAGATGTAGTTATTGTGGATGAGCTGATTCCAGGTTTCGTTGTATTTAATTTAGTTCTTGTTGCTTGCGTGGCCGTAGATGTCGACAGAGAAACAGAAGTGTCATTTAGAGAGGTGGGCTCTGTAGAAGGCGAGAAGGGGCTTTTGGTCGCGTCTCCTGTTGCCATAGACACCGAAGAAACAGGGTTTGTTGTCGTGAATCGAGTTTGTGTTGTTGACAGCGAAGCCACAACTCCTGTTTTCGTTGTCGGGTATGGTGTAACACTTCTACTTGTCGATTTTTCCGAAGATGCTTCTTTACTTGTTACTACATCTGTCAGAATCAGTGTTGTAGCATCAACTAGCGTTCTGGCAGGTTCTGTCGCTTTTGAAGGGGTAGGGGAATTAGATGAGACGGGACTATATCTTCCTGTCATAGGTCTGTCAGTACCAGGCGGAGATTGCGGTGATGATGATCTTTGTAACGTTACAGTATTTGTAGTCAGGGTTGATGGGGTGGATGACGTATAGGTTCTGGTTGTGCTAGATTGATCAGTAATGTCTTTAGTTATCGAGGAAGACATTGTTGGGGTTTGAGTTTGAGTAAAAGGTGCACCAGAAAGTCTAGTAGACTTAAAGGCAGTTGTGCTAGACGGATCAGTTTTAGGGCTGGATACGGAAGATCTTTGTGGTGAAGTTGATGCCGTAGCTGGTAAGAACGTGGTTTCGAAGCTAGAAGTCAAGACATCTGTTATTTCTGGTGTGCCAGCTTTAGTGGAGGTTCTGATGGGTGTCATTGACGCCTTCAAACGAGTAGTTTGAGCGACTTGTGTCGTTGATTCTGTTGAGCGGTTTACCATACCTGTTCCGGTGGAGACATTGATAGAAACGTTTGCCGGTGTAGCGTCGGTTGGAAACAATCTCGAACTTTGCGTAGGGACAAATGACCTGTCGGCACTCGATGTAGAAGATATCTTAGATTGAGAAGTGGAGAGATTGGAAGGCATTGTCATTGTCTCGGTGAAGATTACAGTACCAGGTTCTGTTGATGTTCCCTCTGTTACAGTTATTGGTGATACCGAGCTTTTAGTGGAGGAGAAAGGAAAAGTAGCGTTTGCCGTGGTATCTACTTTTGGGCTAAAGGTAGACGAAATGTCCGATGCCTTTGTTGACTTGGTCACTGACCTGGTGAGAGTGGATACATCTTCATGCCTAGTAATGGTTTCGTTTGGTAACAGAGTCGTCTTTGTTTGTGTGGTGGTAAATCGAGCTGCAGAAGTTGCTGTGGCGTTGTAAGGAGATTCTGTATCTGTGATTTCAATTAAAGTTGTTGAATCTAAAGCTTCAGTGGAAAGATTGCCTTGATTTACAGTTGTTTGTTTCGACCCCAGGGTGCTGGACATGGGCGTTGTATTATATGGACTTCGTGAAGACACTGGAGATGCTGATTTTGTTGTTTTAGGTGAAAGGGATGGACTAATAGTAGCATTTGATGAGCTTGCAGTACTCGCTGATTGAAAATCCGTTACATCTGTGCTTTTCAATGTTGTTGGCACCCGTGTTCTAAGTGTTCGTTGCTTGCTTGTGACATCAGTCACCGAGACCGGGGCTTTCGTTGTACTTTCAGTTGTAACGTTATCTATTGGAATCGTTGTATCGGGAATGACAGTGGAAACCAGCATCGTGTAATCAGGCGTTTTGGTCTGCCGAGAGGCAGAGGTGGTCGAGACTTTAGAGTCTGTTCTAGGTGAGTAGAGAGATGTGGATGAAGTCTGGATGTCGCGGGTGGCCATGGTAATATCTGTGACTGATCGCGTAGATTTAGTACTACGGGAGGGAGATCTTGTTGTTCCTGTCTTTTTCCGTGTAGATGCTGGTGCTTCTGTCGAGAGCATGTGAGCAGTCGTAGCGTTTGCCGTGGACATAGGAGACACTATCTCGGTGATGTCTGGCAATATGCTCGTTCTAGAAACTTCTGTCGGAGCTTCAGAAGTTAAAGATCGGAAATATTGAGAAGTTGTGATATTAAGAGAAGGGGTACTGCTGTCCCCTATCTTCGTTGTTGCACTGGTCTTGGCCGCTGTTGTGGAACCTGCTGTCAGGGCAAGCGTTGATATATTTTGTGTTGAGACACTTTCAGGTGTTTGAGTCGCTGTCATTGCAGACGTACTGGATATCGCAGATACAGATTTGTTTTCCGTCTGTGTTGGAGCCTGAGTAACAGTGTGCAAAGTAACCGGTGACTGGCTTGGAGCCTCCGTTCCTGTTTGTTCCACAACCTCAGTAGTTAGAGATGGGGAAGTTGTAGATGTTTTGACTGATGACGTCTGTTGTAGTGTAGAAGCATCCTGTGTGATGTTTGATGGCGTTTCGTTGGTTGTGTCTGAAATCATAGTGTAAACCACTGTAGTGTAATCGGGAGCTATGGTCTTTTTTGTGACTGGCAATGATGCACTACGTAATGTAGAAGCTTTAGAGAAGGCAGAAGTCGACTGACTGATAGAAGACTCGGAGGCGGAAACCGGCTGAATTGTTTTAGTGTTGGTGGATTCACTCGTTGTAGCCGTTGGAAAAGACGCTGCTGTGGTGTTGGTAAACTTAACACGCTGCGAAGTGGTTGATAATGATGAATCACTCTTGGTAGTTGACATTGAGCTAGTTTTGCCAATGGTCATGGTTGGTTTTGTAAATGCTGCTTCTGTTGTTGTTTGCAACTGTGTTCTTGTCGCTGACGTTCTAGTGGATTTTAGTGGCGTTGACACCGTGGACCCTTCCTGAGATGTTTCAGACACGATAGTTGAAACTATTGTGCTTAGAACATCTGTTGTAACATCATCTCTCGGCGCGGACGATGTGGTTCTTGTAGTTCTTTGTCGAGATGGTGTGGATGCAGAAGTACGGGAGACTGTTGATGCTATTGCCGAAGATGTAGACGGAATAGGGGAATGTCCAGTAGATTTGGATACTTCAGTAGGTCCCAATGTTGTGTTCCCGGTAGCTTTTGGTGGGCTGGTAGACATTGTGGATAAGCTGCTTGTTGTTGATCGTTTTTCTGTGGACACTCTTGCTGTGGATGACTGTGATACTGTGATGCTACTTGTTTTGTCTGGGGCCGTCGCGTCTGTAGTTTCTGGCAACTCTGTTAAGATTATTGTAGTCTGAACTGCATCGGTTGATTTTGTGGTTGTTGGCTTAGTTTTGCGTAAGGTTGATGTTCTTGGCTCTGTAGCTTTAGTTGACGTCTTTTGGACTGTTGAAGCTGTAAAGGTTGATCCAAACGTTTTCCCCTGTGTACTCTGCTGCCTGGACGAAGTTGTAGAAATGACGCTAGGTTCAGTTGTATCTGAATCCACGGTTGAAACCACTGTGGTATAGTCTTGTGTTTGGGATGGTGTTTGGGATGATTTTGTTGCTCTTCTCGTAGATAGTGGTTTAGAGGATGTGACGGAAGACGCTTGTGTTGTTTCATGAGTAGAATCACTTCTTGGTTCTGGAGATTTTCGCGCAGTTGCTGTTTTTGGCTCTGTTGAGATGGTTGATGTATGTTGACCCGTCGATGTCGATCTAACCGTTGCTGTAGAAAATGTGATCCGTGTACCTTGCTGTCTTGGTGTAGCTGTGGGGGTAACGCTAGGCCCAGAGTCGTCAGTTGTATCTGACTCGACGGTGGAAACAACTGTGGTATAGTCTTGTGTTTGGGATGTTGCTTGTGATGACTTTGTTGCTCTTTTCGTAGATGATGGTTTAGAGGTGGTGACGGAAGAAACCTGTATTGTTGTATGAGTAGAGTCAGTTGTTGGTTCTGTAGATTTTGGCAGAGTTGCTGTTTTTGACTCCGTTGAAATGGTAGATACCGTTTGGCCTGTTTTCGAAGATGTGGAAGCTATTGTTTGTGTGCTCTGCTGCCTAGGCGTAGCTGATGGGGTTACGCTAGAACCGGGATCATCAGTTGTATCTGCCTCAATGGTTGAAACAACCGTAGAATAGCCTTGTGTTTGAAAAGGTGTTTGTGATGATTTTGTTGATCTCTGCGAAGATGATGGTTTAGTACTGGTAGGAGAGGAAGTCATTGTTTTCTGAGTACTATCAGTTCTTGGTTCTGGAGACGTACGCAAGGTTCCTGTTTTAGCATCTGTTGACAAAGTTGATGCCTGCCGCCTTGTTGACGAAGCTGTAACTGTTGGCGCAAAGGTTGTTATGCGTGTGCCCTGCTGCGTTGATGTGACTGTAGGAGTAACACTGCCGCCATAATAGTCAGTTGTATCTGACTCCACGGTGGAAACAACTGTTGTATACACTTGTGTTTGAGATGGATCTGTAGCCTCCATTGTAGATGATGATCTAGTACTGGCAAGAGAGGAGACCTGCATTGTTTGACGAGTAGCAGCAGTCGTTGTAGATGCAGTTTTTGTTGATGGCGATCCAACAGGTCTTGTCGTTACTGATGCTACCGTAGACGCGTCTGCACTGGACGCTACAGGTGATACGGATGACAGTGTGTTTGCCGTGATTGCAGGTGATGTAGATTCCGTTTGATCGGAAAGCGTTCTTGTCACAGTCTTCGATGGTATCGTAGATGATAATGATGCTAGGGGTATTATACTCGTAGCAGTTGATACAATCTCAGTGTTCTGTTCTGCTAGTGTTGACGAGGTTTCTGTTTCCAATGATGAAGTAACCGCCGACGTGAAAGTTGTTGTAGACGCTGACCCTTCTATGGACATTGTAGTTGCTGCTGATGAAGCAGACGTTTGTCCAGGGTTGACGCTTGTTTTGCTGTAGTTTTTCCCGCAGTGCTTGCTGTGTTTGCTGTGGACGACACTCCGCTAGTGGACTGCTGTGTTGAAGTTATACCTGATGTTGAGATACCTGTTGTAAACGCGACAGATCTGGGTGTCATAGTGGATAACAAAGATGGCGTATTAGTGTCCTCAGAAGTAGAGATAAAACCAGTGCCTTTTGTTTGAGCGAGCGTAGTGAATGTTTTCGATGTGGTACCAGGAACCGTTTCTTCTGTAGTATCAGAAATGACTGTGGAAACAACTGTACTTAGATCCGGTGTTTTATCTGCTGTTGTGTCAGACTGGGAAAACGGCGTTGTTGATTGTGTGGGTAGTGGTTGAGAGACAGTGCTTGAGCGTGCCTGAGTTTTCTTCGTTGTGTTTTCAGGAGTTGTTTCTCCTGTTGTGTTCGAGGGAATGGTGGACGTTACAGTAACGGAAGATGGCGGAAAAGACGCTCCGTCAGTGCGTTGTTGGGATGAAGTTATTGGTGGTGTTGACATACCTGTGCTAGATGTTCCACCTGACACGACAGACTTGGGTGTCATAGTTGAGAACACAGATACAGTTTTAGTATCCTCCGAGGTTGATACCAACCCTGTGCCTTTTGTTCGGGCGAACATGGTGGATGCTTTGGATGTGGTACCAGATACCGATTCTTCCGTGGTATCAGTAACGACTGTGGAAACAACTGTACTTAGATTCGATGTTTGGTCCGCTGTTGTTACAGCCTGGGACGTCGGAGTTGTTGATTTTGTCTGCAGTGGTTGAGAGACAGTACTTGAGTGTGCCTGGGTCCTCTTCGTTAACACGCCTGTTGTGTTCCCATGTGATGTTTCTTCAGATGTGGTGGAAGAAACGGTTGAAATGACAGTAACGGGAGACCGTGTGGAAGACACTCCTTGAGTAGACTGCTGGGCCGAAGTTAAGCCTGATGTTGCCGTACCTGTTCTTGGTGTCAAACTTGATTGGTCAAGGGGAGTGCTAGTGTATGGAGTAGAGGATATAGTTTTTGTATTTTCTGAGGTTGATACAAACCCCGTGCCTTTCGTTTGGCTGAATGTGGATGTCATGGATGTGGGACTAGAGACCCCGACCTCCGTAGTGTCATCAACAATGGTTGAGACGACTGTACTTAGATCAGTTGTTCTGTCTGTTGTTCGAGCAATCGTCTCTTGCGTAGTTGATGGTGACAAACTCGAACTAATGGCGTCCGTCGATGTTAACCGTGAAGCAGAGGTTGATGAAACTTTGGTAGAACTTTGCGTCGCTACGCTATGCGTTCTACTACCGGATGTACTGGGGCTTTCTGTAGATATCTTTGAGACAGTTGGTTGCGTTGTGTACTTTGCAGGTGTTCCTGTCCGACCAGTAGAGGTTGCAGTGGACACAGACGCAGACCCAGAAAATGGTTGCGTGGTGAAAAATGAGGAAAGGAGCGTACTTGTACCTGTCGTTCCCGAGGACTGAAGTGTCTCGGTAGATGGTGATGGAGGCGACGCTGTGGGTGTCTGGGGTGGAGGGTCAGTGGTTACAATGTATGTTTGAAGGGAAGGAATACAGTCATGTAAATCTGGATGTCACAGATTTCTTCTGTTAGAATATGTAGAAATTGGTGCCATATAGAAATCTAAGAGGTCATACATAACTTGGTGAGATGCAATACAATGGAATGAGATAAGAGCCTAATGGGATGGATTGAATTAGTGATATGTACTATTCTACCTGGAAATTGTCACATATGCAGCGTTGTTGTAATATTGGTTGAACTCACCTTTGCCAAGGGGGTTGACGTTACACCATCAGTTGATGCTTGACTTGATGATGAACCCAAAGGTGTTGACGATGTAATCGTTGGCGAAGTGGGTGTTGTTGCTGCACTTCTTGTAGACAGCAGCGTTGGGGAGGTTGAAACTGTCTTCCTCGCAGGTGTTGTCTGCGTTGCTGTTGTTGCTGCAGATACTTCGGACGTTTCCACGGGTACTATCGTGGTGTAAGCCGTAGCCATCTCTGTTGTCTGCAGTGTTAATGGAGCCAACGTAGAGGTCAACGTTGGTTTAGGTGTTGTCATTCTCGTAGCTGTCGTTGCTACTGTGGATTTATTCACACCCTGCTGCAACGTGGATAGAATCGTTCCTGCTGTTTCCGTAGATAATATTGCTGTTGTGCCTTCAGCAGATGTTTGCAAGAACGGTTCCTTTGTAGTTGTCATTTCTGAAGCCATCACCGATGTGGACCCTTTGGTCTTGGTTAATGTATTTGTAAACGTTGACGACCTCGCTGACGCAGTGCTAAGTGTTTTCTTTCCGGTAGTTGGTGTAGGTGACTGAGGGGTTGCTACGGAACTTGTACTTGGCGGAACAGTTTCTGTAGTGTCTAGTACCGTTTCTGTAGTGTCCAGTACCGTTGTCACAAACGCTGCCTGGGTGGTTGTACCTGGTGACGATGATGCTGACACTGGTGAGGAAACATTTGTCGTAGACATTTGTGTATGTGGTGTAACCGTTGCATTGCTTGATCGAAGCGTTGTAGAACCTGTCGTCGCGATGTAAATTGTTGTATTTGGGCTCAGCGATGCCGTAGATGCTTTTGTTGCACTGAATGATGTGTTCTGTGTTGTTTCCAAGACGGTGGTTGCTGCTATCTCAGTGGAAAGGAACGTGACAGGTGCCTGTGTTGATAAATCAGGACCATCTGTAGTTATCAACGACTTTGGTGTTGTTGGTGTCAATGAAGATACCGCTGTTGATTCTGATGGTCGTACATTCGTTGTGGAGGACCCAGGCCTGGCTGAAGACATTGTTCTACTCTCTGTAGACGGGAGTGTTGTAGCATTAGCAGTCGATACGTTCCTGACTTCTGTTGTGGTTTGTTCATATGTTGTTGCTTCTACCGATGCCGTTGTAAAGACAGAAGGCTTCCCAGTGGTTGTTGTAACAGATGCCTTTGCTGCAGTCGTTACTTTCTGTGTAGACATCGCTTCGGTAGACCCCTGTGTTACCACATCTGTTGAAATCATCGTATGTGCCTCAGGGGTTGTGATTTTCGAAGTCTCTGTCACTTCTGGGCCCGTTGTGACGGAGGGCGTTGTTGTTTTCATCGTCTGGTCTGTTTTCGGCTCAGGCGTAGTTTGTGACTTTGTTGCAGCTGTAGTATTTCCTGATGTAGCTGTGACTGTCGATTCTATGGAAACTAGCGTAGATACGGCAGACGTCAGTATTTCTGTAGCTGGACTGACTGATGTTGTATCTGTTTTTGCCGCTGATGTTGTTTGCTTTGACATGGTAGCCACCGATGAGCCAGCATCTGTTGTCTTAGAGGTTAACGGCGTGGCTGTAGTCATGTCTTCGGTAGACACAACCACGTCAGAAGTAGCCACGACAATAGAAGTCTGTGGTTCTGTAGTTTTGGTTGTGATAATTTCAACTGTAGTATCCGAGAAGCGCGTTCCTGTCGTAGTGGACTTTTTAGTGGTTTGAACAGAACTTGGGCCACTTGGTTGTGGTGTTGTTTGCCCTGAAACAATAAGATGGATCTATTCATTTATCACGATTTACCACATGTATTGACATAACAGGTGATGGTCACCTTTTCAAGATGTCATCCCTGAGACCAGACTGTAAGGTTTGAAACACACCCAGAAGAAATAGGTGTAAAGTGTGGATGGAGCACAGTCATGGACTTTTTTAAAACCAGAGCATATTGGCATTGTTTCGTGATGCCAAGCGAAATCAATGTTGCATTGTACTGACATGACACAGACTGGTACAATTAATGACACCACTTTTCATTATTCATAACCCTAATAAGGACGACACAAGCAGTAACAATTAAAGAAAACCAATGATTACATTTTATAGTCTATGATAAAGTAGGCTAGTTGTACGGCATTGTTCTGCACTAACCGTACCTTTCAAGAAATTTAGCGAAATTTTAGTAACATAATATTTTGTACAATTGCAAACAATTATTCTGACAGCAATTGCTAAGATGTTTAAATTCAAAGAATGTATACAAATATTACAATCTCTGCCAACGCCGCAATAAAAACATAGCGTATGTAAAACCCACTACGACAGTATGAAGTAATACTCTTAAGAATTTTGTAAAAGTATCTGGACTAAACCAGTACCATCTACTTACCAAGCGACGCCCCTACAAGAACACTGACTACGAATGCCATGACTGGTATCCGTAACACACACATTGTCTGCCACTGTGACACGCGTTCCCTTCTTAAAATCAATCACAGCGACTGCTGAATGATTATCAATCCTCCAGCAATGCCAAAACTATGTAGCTCCATGCTCAAGCTATCCAGATTTTTGCATACACTCCCAGATAGCGACGAGTCACTCTTACACAGTTCCTTTTTCTGTATACAGGACCTGACTGAATAGCGTCGTCGTGCATGAATTATCGGGACGTCAGAAAAGAATAAAAGCGTAACTACTTGTGGTTTCAATGCACGTGTCAAGATGAAAGAATGACGCAGACTGCAAGGCATTGGGTAAAATAATGATGGCGTTTTTCGTGCGCACTTGTGTGATCATAATAAGCGGAACTGACTGCAGATTTTGGAATGTATTAGTCTGTATTGAACATGGATGTTGCCTGTAATGAAACAAGTCAATACTACATTTGAAGCATACTTTGATGATACTTTTATATACAATTAACTTGGGCTGTCATGTAATTTGACAATGAAGTAAAAAGTTTCGTCGTATATTTGAAGTTCCCTTTGATGATGAGGTGAGGTTTGATGATGAATGCCAGCGGCTTCAATAGAAACACTACTTAACACACTGACAATATCAAAAACGGTTGATATGGCAATGTCCAGATTTATGGAGATGCTGCACGTTAGACCTGCCATTAATGAAATAGCCATTATGCCCCACATGAATATTTTATATGTAACGTAGAATACAATGCATTGTATTTGAACTAAGGATACTTAAAAGGAGAAACACTTGAACGGGATCATTATTCACCCAATTTGTATCATGACATGTCAAATGTAGATGTAACGATATATTGAAATTCTGTGACTTCATCAATTTGTGCACTGGTCTTTATCGACTCATAATTTGATAGGTTTGATGCTCCCCTTGTAACAAACGATTTTTTCTGAACAGACTTTTACTGCGTCCAAATGCTTTGTGAATATCTGATAATGAAGTAAAGGATGATTTTTATCAAATCACGGGACCGGAAGTGACGTCACAGAAGGTCGCCATTTTGTTTCTAGCAGACGACAAAGACTGCCAACGGATTTTCGTCAGTGGTTTTATAGCCATTTAAGGTTGGGTCAACATGGTCCGACATGGTGTTGTATACTACCTAAAAGTAACTACTTATCTTAGAAACACAAGATTTCGACAACGGCCCTATTAAACATAATATGTGTATATATTTTACAGAATTACAAAGAAATGTACCTGGAGGTGTAGAGGATGTTGTGCCAGGTGTCATTCCTGTTCCTTCGGTAGTGACTCCGGTTGTGATGACCACTGTTCCTCCCTCAGTAGTTTCTGTTGCTGAAGGAGTTGTGGTCCCGTTATTAGCGACATCAGTACTTGTCACTATGGTTGTTTCTTCAGTAGTTCGTGGTGTTGCTGAAGTTGTGGTCCCTTCCGTAGTGACGTCTGTATTAGTCACTACGGTTCTTCCTTCAGTAGTCTGTGTTGCTGTTAGTGTTGTGGACTTTTTAGTAGCGACATCAGTGCTTGTCACAATGGTTCTTTCTTCAGTTGTCTGTGGTGTTACTGAAGTAGTTGTGGTCCCTTGAGTAGCGACATCAGTGCTTGTCACTATGGTCCTTCCTTCAGTAGTTCGTGGTGTTACTGACGTTATAGTCCCTTCTGTAGTGACCCCTGTATTAGTTACAACTGTTATTTCTTCAGTCGTCTTTGGGGTTGTTGAAGGTGTTCTAGTCCCTTCAGTAGAGATGTCTGTACGCGTCACAGCGGTTCTTTCTTCAGTCGTCCTCGGTGTTGTTGGAGGTGTTGTAGTATCTTCCGTAGTGATCCCGGTATTAGTTACAACTGTTACTTCTTCAGTCGTCTTTGGTGTTGCTGAAGGTGTTGTAGTCCCTTCTGTAGTGACCCCTGTATTGGTTACAACTGTTACTTCTTCAGTCGTCTTTGGTGTTGTTAAAGGTGTTGTAGTCCCTTCAGTACTGACCCCTGTATTGGTTACAACTGTTATTTCTTCAGTGGTCTTTGGTGTTGCTGAAGGTGTTGCTGAAGGTGTTGTAGTCCCTTCAGTAGAGACGTCTGTACGAGTCACAAGGGTTCTTTCTTCGGTCGTCCTCGGTGTTGTTGAAGATGTTGCAGTTCCTTCTGTAGTGACCCCAGTATTAGTTACAACTGTTATTTCTTCAGTCGTCTTTGGGGTTGTTGAAGGTGTTGTAGTCCCTTCTGTAGTGACCCCTGTATTGGTTACAACTGTTACTTCTTCAGTCGTCTTTGGTGTTGTTAAAGGTGTTGTAGTCCCTTCTGTAGTGACCCCTGTATTGGTTACAACTGTTACTTCTTCAGTCGTCTTTGGTGTTGCTGAAAGTGTTGTAGTCCCTTCTGTAGTGACCCCGGTATTAGTTACAACTGTTACTTCTTCAGTCGTCTTTGGTGTTGTTGACGGTGCTGTAGTACCTTCTGTAGTGACCCCTGTATTAGCTACAGCTGTTATTTCTTCAGTCGTCTTTGGTGTTGCTGAAGGTGTTCTAGTCCCTTCAGTAGAGACGTCTGTACGAGTCACAAGGGTTCTTTCTTCAGTCGTCATTGGTGTTGTTGAAGATGTTGCAGTTCCTTCTGTAGTGATCCCTGTATTAGTTACAACTGTTACTTCTTCAGTCGTCCTCGGTGTTGTTGAAGGTGTTGTAGTATCTTCTGTAGTAATCGCTGTATTAGTTACAACTGTTACTTCTTCAGTCGTCTTTGGTGTTGTTGACGGTGCTGTAGTCCCTTCCGTAGTGACCCCTGTATTAGTTATAACTGTCACTTCTTCAGTCGTCTTTGGTGTTTTTGCAGGTGTTGCAGTTACGTCTGTAGTGATCCCTGTAGTAGTTGCAACTGTTACTTCTTCAGTCGTCTTTGGTGTTGCTGAAGGGGTTGTACTCCCTTCTGTAGTGATCCCTGTATTAGATACAACGGTTCTTTCTTCAGTTGTCTTTGGTGTTGTTGAAGGTGTTGTAATCCCTGCCGTGGTGAGCCCTGTGTTAGTTACAACTGTTACTTCTTCAGTCGTCTTTGGGGTTGCTGAAGGTGTTGTAGTCCCTTCAGTAGAGACGTCTGTACGCGTCACAACGGTCCTTTCTTCGGTAGTTTGTGTTGCTGAAGGCGTTGTTGTCATTTCTGCAGTGGCTTCTGTACTAGTTACAACTGTCACGCCTGTAGTGATCTCTGGACTCGTGACAGTACCTTTTCCTTCAGTCGTCTGGGATGTTACTGGAGTTGTTGTGGTAAGTATCACTGTCCCAGTCACCAAGGTTCTTTCCTCAGTAGTTTGCGGTGTTGCCGGAGTCATTGTGGCCTCTTCAGTAGTCACCCCCGTAGCTGTTACAACAGTCACATCCTCAGTAGTCTGTGGGGCTGTTGGGGGTGTTGTGGTCCCAATCGCTGTAACCCCTGTACTTGTGACAACAGTTATTTCTTCAGTAGTTTGCGGTGTTGCTGGAGTTGTGGTCCCCTCCTTAGTGACCTCTGTAGTTGTTACAGCGGTTCTCTCCTCGGTAGTTTGCGCGGTGGCTGGAGCTGTTTTGGCCTCTTTAGTAGCTGTAGCTGTTGCACCAGTAACATCTTCAGTAGTCTGCAGAGTTGCTGTGGTCCCTGGTGGTGTTGTGGTCCCTGCCGCTGTAATCTCTGTTAATGTTACTACAGTTCTTTCCTCCGTAGTTTGAGGTGTTGCGGGAGTTGTGGTGGCCTCTTCAGTAGTCACCACTGTAGCTGTTACAACAGTTACATCTTCAGTAGTCTGAGAAGTTGCTGGTCGTGTTGTGGTCCCTATCGCTGTAACCCCTGTGCTTGTCACTAAAGTTCTTTCATCAGTAGTTTGCGGTGTTGTTGGAGTTGTTGTAATTCCTTCTGTAGTGACCTCTGTACTGGTTACAGCGGTTCTTTCCTCAGTAGTTTGTGGTGTTGCTGGCGTTGTGGTGGCCTCTTCAGTAGTCACCACCGTAGCTGTTACAACAGTCACATTCTCAGTAGTTTGAGAAGTTGCTGGTGGTGTTCTAGTCCCCACCGCTGTAACCCCTGTACTTGTCACTAAAGTTCTTTCGTCAGTAGTTTGCGACGTTGCTGGTGTTGTTGTAACTCCTTCTGTAGTGACCCCTGTAATTGTTACAATGGTTCTTTCCTCGGTAGTTTGCGGTGTTGCCGGAGTCATTGTCGCCTCTTCAGTAGTCACCACCGTAGCTGTTACAACAGTCACATCTTCAGTAGTCTGTGAAGTAGCTGGGGGCGTTGTGGTCCCAACCGCTGTAACCCCTGTGCTTGTCACAGCAGTTCTTTCGTCAGTAGTTTGCGATGTTGCTGGTGTTGCTGTGATTCCTTCGGTAGTGACCCCTGTACTTGTAACATAGTCTCTTTCCTCGGTAGTTTGTGGTGTTGCTGGAGTCGTTGTGGCCTCTTCAGTAGTCACCCCCGTAGCTGTCACAACAGTCGCATCTTCAGTAGTCTGCAGAGTTGCTGAGGGCGTTGTGGTCCCAACCGCTGTAACCCCTGTACTTGTCACTACAGTTTCTTCAGTAGTTCCTGGCGTTGTGGTTATAGTTACAACGGTTCTTTCTTCTGTTGTACTTGGTGTAGTTGGAGCCGGTGTAATCTCTGTGCTAGTTACACCTGTCATTTCTTCAGTTGTCCCAGGTGTAGTTGGACGATCTGTTATTTCTGTCCTAGTTACAACGGTCCTGCCTTCAGTTGTCTCTGGTGTTGTAGGGGGCGCCGTGATTTCTGTACTAGTTACAACGGTCATGTCTTTAGTTGTCCCTGGTGTAGTTGGAGGCGCCGTAACTTCTGTGCTAGTTACAACGGTCCTTTCCTCAGTTGTACCTGGTGTTGTTGGAGGCTCTGTGATTTCTGTATTTGTTACAACGGTCCTTTCCGCAGTTGTACCTGGTGTAGTTGGAGGCTCTGTGATTTCTGTATTTGTTACAACGGTTCTTTCGTCAGTAGTTTGCAATGTTGCTGGAGTTGTTGTGAATTCTTCGGGAGTGAGCCCAGTACTTGTTACAACTGTTCTTTCCTCAGTAGTTTGTGGTGTTGCCGGTGTTGTGGTTTCTTCAGTAGTGACCCCTGTACTTGTTACAACGGTTCTTTCCTCAGTAGTTTGCGGTGTTCCTGGAGTTGTGATTCCTTCAGTAGTCACACCCGTAGCTATCACAAAAGTCACATCCTCAGTAGTCTGCGGAGTTTCTAGGGGAGTTGTGGTCACCACCGCTGTAACTTCTGTACTTGTCACTACAGTTCTTTCTGCAGTAGTTTGTGGTGTTGCTAGAGTTGTTGCGGCCCCCTTCGTGCTAGTTACAGCTGTCATTTCTTCAGTTGTCTTAGGTGTTGCTGAAGGTGTGTCGGTCCCTTCTGTAGTGATGTCTGCACTTGTTATAGTAGTTATTTCTTCAGTTGTCTGTGATGTTACTGGAGTTTTTGTGGTAGTTATAACTGTATTTGTCACCAAGGTTCTTTCCTCAGTAGTTTGTGGTGTTGCTGGAGTTCTAGTGGACTCCTCAGTAGTCACCCCCGTAGCTTTCACAACAGTCACGTCTTCAGTAGTCTGCGGAGTCGCTAGGAAAGTTGTGGTCCCCACCGCTGTGATCTTTGTACTTGTCACCACAGTTCTTTCTTCAGTAGATTGCGGAGTTGCTGGAGTTGGTGTGGTGCCCTCCACATTGACCCCTGTACTTGTTACAACGGTTCCTTCCTCGGTAGTGTCTGGTGTTGCTGTTGTGGTTACCTCGGTAGTGGCTCCTGTACGTGTTAGAACGGTCCTTTCCTCAGTAGTTTCTGGTGTTGCTGGAGTTGTGGCTCTAGTTACAACGGTACTTTCTTCGGTTGTCCCTGGTGTAGTTGGAGGCTCTGTTATTTCTGTGCTAGTTACAACGGTCATTTCTGCAGTTGTCCCTGGTGTAGTTGGAGACTGTGAAGCGTCTGTGCTAGTTACAATGGTTCTTTCTTCAGTTGTCCCTGATGTAGTTGGTTGCTCTGATATTTCTGTGCTAGTTACAACGGTCATTTCTGCAGTTGTCTCCGGTGTTGCTGAAGGTGATGTTGTTACTTCGGAGGTAATTTCTGTGCTAGTTACAACGGTTCTGTCTTCAGTTGTACCTGGTGTTGTAGAAGGCGCTGTGATTTCTGTGCTAGTTACAACGGTTTTTTCCTCGGTTGTCCCTGGTGTAGTTGGAGGCTCTGTTATTTCTGTGGTAGTTACAACAGTCCTGTCTCCTGTTGTCCCTGGTGTAGTTGGAGGCTCTGTTATTTCTGTTCTAGTTACAACGGTCATTTCTGCAGTTGTCTCTGGTGTAGTTGGAGGCCCTGTTATTTCTGTGCTAGTTACAACGGTCATTTCTGCAGTTGTCCCTGGTGTAGTTGGAGACTGTGAAGTGTCTGTGCTAGTTACAACGGTCCTGTCTTCTGTTGTCCCTGGTGTAGTTGGAGGCTCTGATATTTCTGTGCTAGTGACAGCGGTCATTTCTTCAGTTGTTCCCGGTGTAGTTGAAGGCAGTATGATGTCTGTGCTAGTTGCTACGGTCATTTCTACAGTTGTCCCTGAGGTTGTAATAGGTGTTGTTGTTTCTTTAGAAGTGACCTCTGTGCTAGTACCAACTGTTCTTTGTTCGGTTGTACCTGGTGTAGTTGGAGGTGATGTTGTTCCTTCAGAAGTGATCTCTGTGCTAGTTACAACTGTTCCGTCTTCAGTTGTACCTGGTGTTGTAGGAAGCGCTGTAATTTCTGTGCTAGTTACAGCGGTTCTTTCTTCGGTTGTCCCTGGTGTAGTTGGAGGCTCTGATATTTCTGTGCTAGTTACAACGGTTCTGTCTTCTGTTGTCCCTGGCGTAGTTTGAGGCTCTGTTATTTCTGTTCTAGTTACAACTGTTCTGTCTTCTGTTGTCCCTGGTGTCCCTGGTGTAGTTGGTGGCTCTGTTATTTCTGTGCTAGTTACAACGGTCATCTCTGCAGTTGTCCCTGGTGTAGTTGGAGACTGTGAAGCGTCTGTGCTAGTTACAACGGTTCTTTTTTCAGTTGTCCCTGGTGTAGTTGGTTGCTCTGTTATTTCTGTGCTAGTTACAACGGTCATTTCTTCTGTTGTCCCTGGTGTAGTTGGAGGCTCTGTTATTTCTTTGCTAGTTACAACGGTCATTTCTTCTGTTGTCCCTGGTGTAGTTGGAGGCTCTGTTATTTCTGTGCTAGTTACCACGGTCATTTCTTCAGTTGTCCCTGGTGTAGTTGGTTGCTCTGTTATTTCTGTACTAGTTACAACGGTCCTGTCTTCTGTTGTCCCTGGTGTAGTTGGAGGCTCTGTTATTTCTGTGCTAGTTACACCGGTCATTTTTGCAGTTGTCCCTGGTCTTGTTGGAGGCTCTGTTATTTCTGTGCTAGTTACAACGGTCATTTCTGCAGTTGCCCCTGGGGTAGTTGGAGGCTCTGTTACTTCTGTGCTAGTTACAACGGTCATTTCTTCTGTTGTTCCTGGTGTAGTTGGAGGCTCTGTTATTTCTGTGCTAGCTACAAAGGTTCTATCTTTTGTTGTCCCTGGTGTAGTTGGAGGCTCTGTTATTTCTTTGCTAGTTACAACGGTCATTTCTTCTGTTGTCCCTGGTGTAGTTGGAGGCTCTGTTATTTCTGTGCTAGTTACCACGGTCATTTCTTTAGTTGTCCCTGGTGTAGTTGGAGGCTCTGTTATTTCTGTGCTAGTTACAACGGTTCTATCTTCTGTTGTTCCTGGTGTTGTTGGAGGCTCTGTTATTTCTGTGCTAGTTACCACGGTCATTTTTGCAGTTGTTCCTGGTGTAGTTGGAGGCTGTGTTATTTCTGTGCTAGTTACAACTGTTCTATCTTCTGTTGTCCCTGGTGTAGTTGGAGGCTCTGTTATTTCTGTGCTAGTTACAACGGTCCTGTCTTCTGTTGTCCCTGGTGTAGTTGGAGGCTCTGTTATTTCTGTGCTAGACACGACGGTCCTGTCTTTTGTTGTCCCTGTTGTAGTTGGAGGCTCTGTTATTTCTGTGCTAGTTACGACGGTCCTGTCTTCTGTTGTCCCTGGTGTAGTTGGAGGCTCTGTTATTTCTGTGCTAGTTACAACGGTCCTGTCTTCTGTTGTCCCTGGTGTAGTTGGAGGCTCTGTTATTTCTGTGCTAGTTACCACGGTCATTTCTTCAGTTGTCCCTGGTGTAGTTGAAGGCTGTGTGATGTCTGTGCTAGTTGCTACAGTCATTTCTACAGTTGTCCCTGGGGTTGTAATAGGTGTTGTTGTTTCTTTCGAAGTGACCTCTGTGCCAGTTACAACTGTTCTTTCTTTGGTTGTACCTGGTGTAGTTGGAGGCGATGTTGTTCCTTCAGAGGTGATCTCTGTGATAGTTACAACTGTTCTGTCTTCAGTTGTACCTGGGGTTGTTGGAAGCGCTGTAATTTTTGTGCTAGTTACAGCGGTTCTTTCTTCGGTTGTCCCTGGTGTAGTTAGTTGCTCTGTAATTTTTATGCTAGTTACAGCGGTTCTTTCTTCGGTTGTCCCTGGTGTAGTTGGAGGCTCTGTTATTTCTGTGCTAGTTACAACGGTCCTGTCTTCTGTTGTCACTTGTGTAGTTGGAGGCTCTGTTATTTCTGTGCTAGTTGCTACGGTCATTTCTGTAGTTGTCCCTGGTGTAGTTGGAGGCTCTGTTATTTCTGTGCTAGTTACAACGGTTCTTTCTTCTGTTGGCCCTGGTGTAGTTGGAGGCTCTGTTATTTCTGTGCTAGTTACCACGGTCATTTCTTCAGTTGTCCCCGGTGTAGTTATAGGTTCTGTTATTTCTGTGCTTGTTACAACGGTTCTATCTTCTGTTGTCCCTGGTGTAGTTGGAGGCTCTGTTATTTCTGTGCTAGTTGCTACGGTCATTTCTGTAGTTGTCCCTGGTGTAGTTGGAGGCTCTGTTATTTCTGTGCTAGTTACAACGGTTCTTTCTTCTGTTGTCAATGGTGTAGTTTGAGGCTCTGTTATTTCTGTGCTACTTACAACGGTCATTTCTTCAGTTGTCCCCGGTCTAGTTGAAGGCTGTGTGATGTCTGTGCTAGTTGCTACGGTCATTTCTACAGTTGTCCCTTGGGTTGTAATAGGTGATGTTTCTTTAGAAGTGACCCCTGTGCTAGTTACAACTGTTCTGTCTTCAGTTGTTTCTGTTGTAGTTGGAGACGATGTTGTTCCTTTAGCAGTGATATCTGTGATAGTTACAACTGTTTTGTCTTCAGTTGTTCCTGGTGTTGTTGGAAGCGCTGTAATTTCTGTGCTAGTTACAGGGGTTATTCCTTCAGTTGTTTCTAGCGTTGTAGATGGCGCTGTGATTTCTGTGGTAGTTACAGCGGTCATTTCTTTAGTTGTTTCTCGTGTCGATGGTATCACTGTGGTTACTTTAGATGTACTTATAGAGGCTGTTGTCCCCACGCTGGTGATATCTGTAATAGGAACAATTGTAGTTGTTTCAGCTGTGCCTAATGTTACAACTGACGTAGTTTTATCATCCGTGGAGAAACCTGTGCTAGCAGCAACGGTAGAATGGACAGTAGACTGTGCTGTTGAAACAGTACCAATTTCTTCTGTGGTAAACCCGGTGCTTAAAATAGATGTGCTTTCTTCAGAATCTGTAGTTGTCAGCAAGGTAGTTGGCTCCGTGCTAGTAGAAACGGTGGTCTGTGCAGATGTTGCAGTTTGTAAAGGTGTTGTTTGTTGGGAAGTGAAAGCACCGGTAGTAGTTTTCGTACGTGCCGTGGTCTCTGTAGCTGCACCTGTACTTATAATAGCGGTGGCTGTGACTGCCGTTGTTGGTGACGTATGTGCAGTTGTAGGAACCGTTGTCTCTAAGCGTGTCTGTTCTGTTGTGCTGTCTGTAGTGTGCACTGTTGTAGGAGGCAAAGTTGTCCTTTGTGATATTTCCTCTGTTGTAATGAACGTTGTTGCAGGTTCTGTTTTGTATTCAGTTGTTCCATTGGAAGTGACATCGGTTTTATCAACTGTGGTTTGAGGTACAGTTGTCTGTTGTGTTGATACTGCTGGTGTTGTCTCGGTTGTTAGAGACGTAGTTGTAGGGGGTGTTGTTACACCTGTAGTAGATACGTCAGTTGTCTGTTGAGCTTTGTAAGATGATGCGGTCTGTTGTGTAGAATACAGAGGTGTTTCTTTTGTTGTTTGGCCTATAGTTGACGGAATCTCTGTTTCTTGAGATGTGAATGGTGATTCCGTTGATGTGGCAATAGCTTCCTCTGTTGTTACGAAAGTTGTTAGCTGTGCAGTGGTTTGTTCAGATGCCGTCTGTGTTGTGTGGGGTGTAGTTGTCCGCTGGGTTGAAGTAATCGATGTTTCCTCTGTAGTTTTGAGGGTTGATGAGGGTGTCGATGTTTCACCGGTTTCTGATGTGCTCGTTGTTTGTTCTGTTGTGTCAGGTGTTGTTGCCTGTATGGTTGACTTTGTCATGGCTTCTTCGGTTGTAAATAATGTTGTTGGCGGAGCTGTAGTTGGCAGAGATGTGTATGTTGCTGTCTGAGGTGTAGTTGGCTGGTTTGTTGATGTAATTGACGTGATCTCAGTCGCTACAGATGTCTTTGGAGGTACCGTTGTTTCCTCACTTGTTACACCTGGTGGCTGTGTTGTGAAGATCGTAGTTGCCTCTTCAGTTGATTTAGCAGTGGATATCTCAGTTGTACCTAACGTTGCTTCCTCTGTTGTTTCACCTGTAGTTGATAGGAACACAGTCTGTTGTGATGTATAAATCGTTGGAGTCTCTTTCGATGTAGCAGTGGTCTTCTCCGTTGAAATCACAGGGGCAGTAGGGGCAGTTGTATGTTTTGATGTATATTCAGTTGCTAGCTGTGTACTTGGTTGATAGCTGGATACGATCGAAGTGTCCTCAGTAGCTGTTGAAGGTGTTGGAGACACTGTCGTGTCCTGTGTAGTAAATGTGACCGTTGCTTGCGTGTGAAGCGTAGTTGATGAAACATCCTCAGTCGTAATCGATGTTGTTAAAGGAAACAGTGTGGTCTGGTTAGGTGTTGTTTGGGGTGTGGTTGTCTCAGTAATTATGGACGTCGAAGGAGCCAACGTTGTCGTTGTTTCTGCTGTGGTTTCTCCTGTACTTAACGCCACCGTTGTTTGCTGTCTTGTGTGAGGAGTTGTTGATACAGCGGATGATTCCTCAATAGTCACTAGTGTTGTTGGTGGTTCAGTGGTTTGTGTAGATGTATATTCTGTCGTCTGAGGTGTAGCCGGCGTCTGACTTGAAACAAGCGATGTTTCCTCAGTCGTTATGAACGTGGTTGAAGGCATCGTTACGTTCTGTGTTGTTACATCTGTTGCTGGTGGCACCGTTGTTCGTGGTGTTGTGAGAGGTGTAGTTGTCTCGATGGTGCTGGATTTCGCAGTGGTTTCCTCCTCAGTTGTAGCTAATGTTTGTATGGTTGACGGTGGTGCAGTTGTAAGTATCGTTGTTGGTGGGAAAGTGGTCTGTCCCGATGTAAATCTGGTTGACTCCTGAGTGGATGTCTGTCGGCTTGAAGCCGCCGAGGTGTCCTCAGTCAACATAGTTACTGTTGAGCCATCTGTTGTTCTACCTGTAGTAGACAAAACAGGCGTTTGTAATGTCTGTGTCGAAGTTAATGTACCAGTGGCTTCTTCAGTTGAAAGCAATGTTATTGTTTGTTCGGTGGTAAGCGGTGTTGTGTTAAGTGTTGTGGCTTCCTGAGTTGATGCAACCGAGCTTTCATCAATTGTTACCGGCACTGTTGTGTACTCGGTTGTTTTCAATAAAACAGTTGTTTGCTGGATTGTGCCTGGCGTAGATGTCTCTTCTGTTGAAACAGTAGCAGTTCTATCGACTGTGGATGCGGTAGTTGAAGAGACTGAGGTCGCTTCAGATGTAGGTAGTGTTAACTGTTGAGTTGACACGACCGAGGTTTCCCCAGTCGCTGTAGATGCTGTTGTAGGCGTTGTTTCTCTGGTTGTTGACGATGATGTTCTTCGTTGTGTTGTTTCCTCTGTACTTGATGCGGTAGTGAGCTCTTCAGAGGTGAGTAAAGTTGATAGCACAGTGGTAGATTCGGGCGATTGTGGTGTTGTATCAAGTGTAGTAGTCTGTAGGGTTGACACAGCCGAGCTTTTCTCAGTTGTTAGATGCGTCCCTGTTGGTTGGGTCGTGGGTTGCGTAGTTGCATATTCGGTTGATGTAACAGTGGCTTCCTCAGTGCTAACTACGGTTGTTGGTGGTGCTGTTGGTGGTTCAGTTTCTGTCGTCTGAAATGTAGTAGGTTGCCGACTTGTGATAGCCGAAGTTTCCCTAGTAGATATTGGCGTTGTAGGGTTTAGCGTTGTCTTAGCTGTAGTTGATGGGACCGTTGTTTGTGTAGTTTGAGTCGGCACTTCTGTTGTTATCAGTGTAGTTGGAGGGACAGTAGTTTGTTTCGTTGTGTATGGTGTTGTATGAACTGTTGTAGGCTGCTGAGTTGAACCATCAGTTGTTACAGACGTTGTTTCCTTGGTTGTTTCATCTGTGGCTGATGTAACCGTTGTTTCTAGTGTTGTGTGATGAGTCGTTACTTCTGGTGTTGCATCTTCAGTTGTAACCAGTGTCGTATACATAGTTATTGGAGTCACAGTGGTTTGTTCATTTGTCTGTGGTGTTGTACTATGTGTAGTCGGTAGTTGGGTTGGCAAGGTTGAAGTTTCGTCAGTGGTTAAAGATGTAACTGGGGTTACAGTAGTGCCCTCTGAAGTTGGTAGAGTCGTAGAGTGTTGTGTTGTTTGATGCATACTTGTCTCTTCCGTTGGTGTAGCAGTCGCCTCTACAGTACTAACGACTGTCGTTGGCGGAGCCGTTGTTTGCTCAGATGCATATTCTGTTGTCTGGGATGTACCTGTTTGTTGGCTTGTAATGACAGATGTTTCCTCAGTAGATATAGACGAAGTTGGAGGCAGCGTTGTTACACCTGTAGCTGAAACGAAGCTTGTTGGTTGCGTTGTGATTGGTTTGGTTGTCTCTTCGGTTGATGTAGCCGTTGCTTCTTCGGTACTTATTACAGTTGTTGGATGTTCTGTTGTTTGCTCGGATGTATATTCTGTTGTCTGAGGTGTAGTTGCCTGTGTTTTTGTGAAAACCGATGTTTCCTCTGTAAATATAGACGTTGTGGGCGGCAACGTTGTTCCATCGGTTGTCTTAGCTGTAGTTACTGGGATCGATGTTTGTGTTGTGTGTTTTGTGTATGTTGAAGCTTCGGTTGATGTTGCAGACACTTCCTCTGTGGTAAAAGATGTAGTTGGTGGGGTCGTGGTTTGTTCAGATGTAAACGGTGTTGTTTGGACTGTAATTGTCTGTTGCGTTGTAACGTCTGTTGTTTTGGACGTTGTTGGAAGTACCGTTGTTTCTTCGGTTGTTTCACCTGTAGCCGATGTAACCGTTGTCTGTTGTGTAGAATGAGGCGTCGTTTCCTCTAAAGTAGATAACACGGTTACTTCTTCAGTTGTAGATACTGTTGTTGGAGGGGCGGTAGTTTGTTGGGATGGGTGTGGTGTTGTATCAAGTGTTACTTGAGTCGACCCGATTGAGGTGTCCATAATCGTTGTAGACGTTGCTTTAGGCACTGTTGTTTTATCTGTAGTTAACTGTGTTGTTTGGGCTATAGTTGTCTCTTCAGTTGATGTAGCAGTGACTTCTTTAGTTGTTACCAACGTAGTTGGGGAGGCAGTTGTTTGTTCAGTTGTATGATCTAGTGTCTGTGTTGACGGTTGGATTGACGTATAACCAGTAGTTGACTGTCCTGTCGTTTGCTTTGTTGTGTACAATGCACTGGTTTCTTCAGTTAACGTTACAGTAACCTCGGTTGTAGTATATGTTGGAGGGACAGTTGCATCTTGTGTAGTCTGAGGTAAAGTTGTTTCCTGTGTAACTGATGTTTCCTCAGGTGTTACAATGGTGGTTGTTTCCTCAGTTATTTCATGTGTTGTTGATACCACCGATGTCTGTAGCGTTGTATGAGGTGTAGTGGGAATTGCAGTGGATGTACCAGGTGCCTCCTCTGTTGTAACTTCAGTTGTATGAATGACCGTGGTTTGGTCTGATGTTTGTAGTGTAGGGCGAGGTGTAGTTGTCTGTTGGGTTGACACAACGGATGTCTCCTCAATCGTTGTAACTGCCGTTGTTTCTTCTGTTGTATCGCTTGTAGTTGGCGGGGCTGTTGTTGGTTGTGTTGTGTGGGGCGATGTTCCCTGTTCGGCTGATACCGTTTGTACTGTTGTTGGAAGTACGGTAGTTTCAGTTACCATGGAATCCGTAGTTGTTTGGTCTGTTGGCGTAAGTGATGTTTTGTCGGTTGTCGTTAACTCGGGTAGCGTGGACTGGTAAGTTGTTTCAAGAGATGTTGATCCTGTGCTCTGTTCAATTGTTTGCAGTGTTGTAAGAAGTCCAGTTGTACGGTGTGTTGGCGGCACAGATGTCTCATCTGTAGTAATAGACGTTGTTGAAGGTGTAGTACTTGGGCCACCTGTTGTTGATATGTTCGGTACGGTAGTCTGCTGGGCCGATGTTGGCGAGGTTATCTCGGTTATGACGGACGTCATTGGAGGTGCTGCGGATTCTGTAGTTGCTCCACCTGTGGTAGATTTCGCAGTGGTTACTGCCGTTGGTTGTTGTGTTGTGTAAATGGTTGCGGTTGTTTGAGGCAACGTTGTTATACCTGATGTTTCACCCCTAGTTGATAGTACCATTGTTTGTGGCGTTGTGTGAGGTGTGTCTGCCTGTGTTGTTGGCATAACTGAGGCTTCCTCAGTTGTAAGCAGCGTTGTAGGAGGGGCAGTTGTTTGTTCGCTTGTATGTGGTGTTGTCTGAGGGGTAGGTGTTTGTGATGTCTCAGTCATAGGTGTGGTTGTAACCGTTGTCGTTAGAGGGGCAGTGGTGTGTTCAGATGTCTGTTGTGTTGTGCCAAGTGTTGTTGTCTCTCGTGTTGATACAACAGAAGTTTCTTCAGTCGTTATAGACGTTGTCAAAGTCACAGTTGTTTTCTCAGTTGCCTCACGTGTAGTTAACAAAAGCGTTGTTTGCTGTGTTGTGCGTGGTGTAGAAGCATATGGGGATGTATCGGTTGCTACTTCAGTTGTGATGACGGTTGTTGGAGGCGGAGTGGTCTGTTGTGTACTTGGCTGGGATGACCCAGACGTTACTTCAACTGTTGATAAGAGCGTTGTTTGTTGCATTGTATATGGCGTTGTTGTTTCTTCAGTTGATGTAACAGAGGTGACGTCTTCTGTTGTAACTAGTGTAGTTTCAGAGGCAGTTGTTTGTGCAGATGTAACTTCTGTTGTCTGAGGTGTAGATGTCTGTTGGGTTGAAAAGAGCGAGGTTTCTTCAGTCATCATTGATGTTGATGGAGGCATGGTTGTTTCTTCAGTTGTTATACCTGTGGTGGATAGTATTGATGCAGCAGTTGTTTCATCTGTAGTTGGAGGGACAGTGGTTTGTATTGATGCGTGTTCTGTTGTTTCAGTCGTAGATGCCCGTTGAGTTGATACGACAGACGTCATAGTCGTTAATGGGGGAGTGGTTGTTTCTTCAGTTGTTTTACCTGTGCCTGTGGTTGATAGTATTGATGTCTCATCCGTTGTAAGTAGCGTAGTTCGAGGAACTGTAGTTTGTTCGGTTGTATACTCTGGAGTTGACACGACAGTTGTTTCTTCAGTCGTTATGGATGTTGACTGAAGCATGGTTGTCTCTTCAGTTGTTACACCTGTGGTTGGTAGTGTCGGTGTAACAGTGAGTTCTTCAGTTGTAAGTAGTGTAGTTGAAGGGGCGGTTGGTTGTTCAGTTGTATATTGTGTTGTTTGAGATGTAGATGTCTGTGGAGTTGACACCACAGAGGTTTGTGAAAGCATGGTTGTTTCTTCAGTTGTTTTGCCTGTGGTTGATAGTATAGATGTGGTTGCCAGCTCTTCGGTTGTAAGTAGTGTAGTTGGAGGGACTGTAGAGTGCTCGGTTGTATACTCTGGAGTTGACACGGCAGTTGTTTCTTCAGTCGTTATTGTTGTTGACTGAGGCATGGTTGTTTCTTCAGTTGTTCCACCTGTGGTTGAAAGTGTGGATGTAAACGTGAGTTTTTCAGTTGTAAGTAGCGTGGTTGGAGGGGCAGTTGTTTGTTCAGTTGTCTGTTGTGTTGTTTGAGATGTAGATGTCTGTGGCCGTGGAGTTGACACCACCGAGGTTTGTAGAGGCATTGTTGTTTCTTCAGTTGTTTTACCTGCGGTTGTTTCATCCGTTGTAAGTAGTGTGGTTGGAGGAGCAGTTGTTCGCAAAGATGTGTATTCTGTTGTAAGAGATGTGGATGATTGTAGAGTTGCCATCACCGAGGTTTCTTCAGTCGCTATTGATGTTGACTGAGGCATTGTTGTTTCTTCAGTTCTTTTGCCTGTGGTTGATAGTATAGATGTAGTTGCCAGCTCTTCAGTTGTAAGTAGTGTAGTTGGAGGGACTGTAGAGTGTTCGGTTGTATTTTGTGTTGGCACGACAGTCGTTATTGTTGTTGACTGAGGCATGGTTGTTTCTCCAGTTGTTACACCTGTGGTTGAAGGTGTTGATGTAACAGTGAGTTCTTCAGTTGTAAGGAGTGTAGTTGAATGGGCGGTTGTTTGTTCAGTGGTATGTTGTGTTGGTTGAGATGTAGATGTCTGTGGAGTTGACACCACAGAGGTTTGTGGAGGCATGGTTGTTTCTTCAGTTGTTTTACCTGTAGTTAATAGCATTGATGTAGCAGTTGTTTCATCCGCTGTAACTAGTGTAGTTGGAGGGACTGTAGAGTGTTCGGTTGTGTATTGTGGAGTTGACACGACCGTTGTTTCATCAGTCGCTATTGATGTTGACGGAGGCATTGTTGTTTCTTCAGTTGTTTTGCCTGTGGTTGATAGTATAGATGTAGTTGCCAGCTCTTCAGTTGTAAGTAGTGTAGTTGGAGGGACTGTAGAGTGCTCGGTTGTATTTTGTGTTGACACGACAGTCGTTATTGATGTTGACTGAGGCATGGTTGTTTCTTCTGTTGTTACACCTGTGGTTGAAAGTGTTGATGTTACAGTGAGTTCTTCAGTTGTAAGTAGTGTAGTTGAAGGGGCGGTTGTTTGTTCAGTTGTATGTTGTGTTGTTTGAAATGTAGATGTCTGTGGAGTTGACACTGCCGAGGTTTGTGGAGGAATTGTTGTTTCTTCAGTTGTTATACCCGTAGTAAATAGCATTGATGTCGCAGTTGTTTCATTCGCTGTAACTAGTGTGGTTGAAGGGGCAGTTGTTTGTAAAGATGTATGTTGTGCTGTTTGAGATGTTGATGTCTGTGGAGTTGACACCACCGAGGTTTGTGGAGGCATGGTTGTTTCTTCAGTCGTTTTACCTGTTAGTAAATAGTATCGATGTTGCAGTTGTTTCATCCGCTTAGTTGAAGTTGATGTATGATCGGTTGTTTGAGGTGTAGATGTCTGTTGTGTTGACACCACCGAAGTTTTCTCAGTCGTCAAAACTGTAGATGGAGGCATGGGTGTTTCTTTAGTTGTTTCAGATGTGGTTGAAAGTATTGATGTAGCAGTGAGCTCTTCGGTTGTAAGTAGCGTTGTTGGAGGGACAGTAGTTTGTTCAGATGTATGCTTTGTCGTTTGTGATGTAGATGTCTGTTCAGATGGCATGACTGTGGTTTCTTCAGTAACTAGTTGTGTTGTTCGAGGCATAGTTGTTTCTTCAGTTGTTTTACCTGCTGTTAATAGAGTTGATGCAATAGAGGATTTCTGCGTTGTAAGAAGCGTGGTAGAAGGGACAGTGGTTTGTTCAGATGTGTATTGTGTTGTCTGAGGTGTAGATGTCTGTGGAGTTAAGATGACCGTGGTTGGTTCAGTCGTCATTGAAGTTGATTGAGGCATGGTTGTTTCTTCAGTTGTGACTGACGTAGCTGTCAGCTTCTCGGTTGTATGTAGCGTGGTTTGTTCAGATGTATGTTTTGTTGTTTGAGGTGTAGATGTCTGTAAAGTTGACATCACTGAGTTTACGTCAGCCGTTATCGACGTTAATTGAGGTATGGTTGTTTCTTCAGTTGTTTTACTTGTGGTTAAAGTTGTAGAGGCAACGTCCTCTGTTGTATGTAGCGTTGTTGAAGGGTCAGTAGTTTGTTCGGTTGAATGTGCCGTGGTGTCACGTGTAGTTTCCTGTCGTGTTGATATGACTGAGGTTTCCCCAGTCGTCATGACAGTGGATTTGAACATGGTTGTTTCTTGAGTTGTTTTACCTGTGGTTGTTGTGACATCTTCTGTTGTAGCCAGCGTTGTCGGAGGCATCGTCGTTTCACTAGTTGTTTTACCTGTGGTTGATAATACTGAGGTAGCAGTGGCCTTCTCGGTTGTAAGTGGCGTAGTTGGAGGAGCAGTGGTTTGTACAGATGTGTGCTCTGCTGTTTGAGGGGTAGATGTCTGTTCAGATGTCATGGCTGTGGTTTCTTCAGTCACCATCGACGTTGTTTCTTTAATTGTGGTTGATGGTATTGATGTAGCAATGGTTTCATCCGTTGTAAGTAGCGTAGTTAGAGGGACTGTTGTTTGTTCAGGTGTATGGTCTGTTTGTAATGTAGATGTCTGTTCAGATGTCATGACCGTGGTTTCTTCAGTCACCATCGACGTTGATCCAGGCATTGTTGTTTCGCCAGTTGTTTTACCTGTGGATAACAGGGTTAATGTAACAGAGGCAGCCTCTGTTGTAAGTAGCGTGGTAGAAGGGACAGTGGTTTGTTGGGATGTAAATTCTTTTGTCTGTGTAGATGTTTGTTGAGTTGAAACGACCGTGGTTTCCCCAGTCGTCAAAACTGTTGATTGAGGTATGCTTGTTTCTTCTGTGGGTTTATCTGTAGTTGATACTATGGATGTTACAGTCAGTTCCTCGGTTGTAAGTATGGTAGTTGGAGGATCGGTTGTTTGTTCAGATGTATGTTGTGTTGTCTGAGATGTAGATGTCTGTTGAGATGACATGACCGAGGTTTCTTCCGTCGATATTGGCGTTGATATGGGTATAGTTGTTTCTCCAGTTTGTTTACCTGTGGATAATAGGGTTGATGTGACAGAGGCAGTCTCTGTTGTAAGTAGCGTGGTAGAGGGGACAGTGGTATATTGGGATGTAACTTTTGTCTGAAGTGTGGATGTTTGATGAGTTGAAACGACCGTGGTGTCCCCAGTCGTCAAAAGTGTAGATTGAGGTATGATTGTTTCTTCTGTGGGTTTATCTGTTGTTGATACTATGGATGTAAGTATGGTAGTTGGAGGACCAGTTGTTTGTTCAGATGTATGTTGTGTTGTCTGAGGTGTAGATGTCTGTTGAGTTGAAACGTCCTTGGTTTCCCCAGTCGTCAAAACTGTTGATGGAGGTATGCTTGTTTCTTCAGTTTGTTTGCCTGTAGTTGATAGTATTGATGTTACAGTCAGTACCTCGGTTGTAAGTATGGTAGTTGGAGGATCAGTTGTTTGTTCAGATGTATGTTGTGTTGTCTGAGGTGTAGATGTCTGTTCAGATGACATGACCGAGGTTTCTTCCGTCGGTATTGGCGTTGATACTGGGTGTAGTTGTTTCTTTGGTTGTTTTATCCGTGGTTAGAAGCGTTGATGTAACTGTCGATGCATCTGTTGTGAGTAGCGTAGTTTTAGGAGCAGTAGTTTGTACAGATGTATGTTCTGTTGTCTGAGGTGTAGATGTCTGTGGAGTTGGCACGACTGATGTTTCGTCAGTCATGATTGTTGTTGAGTGAGGTACAGTTTCTTCAGTTGTTTTTGTACCGGTTGCTATTGATGTATCAGTGACTTCCTCGGTTGTAAGTAACGTAGTTAATGGGGTGGTTGTTTGTGCAGATGTAACTTCTGTTGTCTGAAGTCTGGAGGTTTGTAGAGTTGACAAAATCGTGGTTTCTCCGGTCGCCGTTGTTGTGTTATGCACAGTTGACAGCACCGTGGTATCAGCAGTGGTGACATCAGCTGATACGTGTGTTGTGTGAAGTGAGGTAGGTGGTGCTGTGCTGCCAACTGTTGTTACACCTGGTGGCAGACGTGTTGTAGCAAAGATAGTTGTGTCTACATTAGATACATAATACACATGTTTCCACGTGAGTTTAGCATGTCAGTATGGTTAGTAGTGTGAGAATGAGTATTGACATTTGTGGAAACGTGTATTGATATATCTGCTGTGATAGGCTATGTTTAGAAATGTTGTTGACTGACGAAGTCGTCTTGTTGACAAGAAGTGCTGATATTTGATAACTTAGATGTGCGTTGAAAGATGCAGAATGACGGTGTCAGACAATCTCGGTATCTATTTTTGTAACGTGTGTTGATAGATCTGTTATAGTATGCTGATAGAGCTGCTTTGTGAAAATATGGAGACTTGTCATTGATATTTGCGTAGTGGGGTTTGTTTCACTATGATATGTGTTGATATGCCATGTGTCGATTTGTATGTCGGCATAGGGATGTCGGAATATCTTGTTATAGTGCTGTGTTACGCATTGGGAGATTGTACTGTAAATTGCATGCATCAACATCTATGGGCATGTCCTAAGTTGCACCTCGTGAACCTTTCACAAGAGGGCGCACATTCTTAGTCCTTTACACAACCATAAATATGATGGTTACATTTACTCACCATCAGTAGTTTGTCCTGACACCGTGCCACAAGACTGACCAGACAGACGGAGGTCTAGCTCCCTCCACGTCACAACCACGAGACACGCACACACCCATGACCGCAGGGACGGCATCCTGACCCCGCCTCAGTCAACCGACGGGACCACCACGCTGGGAGCAAAGTTGTCAAAACGGAAAAAGTCCATAAAGATGCCAAAATACACAACAAAATCGCCAACCAATCAGGAACCAACCAACCAACCAACCAACCAACCAACCAACCAACCAACCAACCAACCAACCAACCAACCAACCAACCAACCAACCAACCAGGTGACGTCATACCCACAATCTTTGGAACGATGTCAATGGACCAAGTGACGTCACCAAACTGATCGTATTCCTATCCCAGCGTTATTCGTTATTCACAATATAATATCGCATTTCAAAACCTCACTCAACAGTGATACAAGGATGACCCAAAAGAATGAGTCGATCCATTGTGAAGACTACAGTTTGCCAACACCTGTGTTGTTAGTAATTATTGGCTGTTCTAAACGGGCGTTGCCCCCTGTATGAGTTGTAAGGTTGATTAAAGCTTACAGTTATTTAGAAGGCGATTGTTAGCTCGCCAAGATGGCGGGTAATAGGTCACTTGACCTTTAGTATTTCCTGCCCAACATAGCAACGTCACATTTTGTGTTTGGTTTACAGAACGTCAGCATGGCGTAGGGGTGTATGCTAAGCAGAACGGTAAATCCTTGGTGTTAACTCTGTGTATGTAGGATAAGACCAAAGCCTGGGCGTTAGCTCTAACGTAACGTTTGGTAAGCCTGGTAACCTTTCAAAGAGCTCTAACACACGTCATGGCATCACTCTCAAACGCTACGCCGGGTAGTTTATGTAACAACGGACCGATTTTGTTGGGGTTTTGCATGTATTGAAGCTATCGTCTCGCTGTGTCATCTCTAGAGCGGAGATGGGTGGGCTAAGTATTATCCCATGATAATTGGTTAACCTGTTGTTATCGTTGCCTGATGCTGTAAATATTTGCCTTCTCCGTGGCTTTAATATTTATTTAGCGGTGGGCTCGAGGGGAAAGTAGGTTTTCGCTTTATTTGAAGTCTGAGGTATGAAATTCTATGGTATAGCAGAACTATAAAACACATTTTCCAGGTAGGAGAAAAATCATCGCAAACTTTTTTTGCATTTACAGCATCGTAGTTTCAAGACGCAATGAGGCACCTCCCCCCTCTATGCAAAATATATAGTATAATATACGATTCGCCAAAAAACAGTTACTCAAGCAACTGGATATGATTTTGAAAACGTCAGACGTTTCAGCTAGTATCCACTAGCTTTCGTCAGTGACTGAGAGACCAGAGGGGAAAGCAGGTTTATATACACAACCTATTGATTGATGTGCAAATATATACGATTCGTCCCCCCCACATAGAGTGCACTGTAAAGTGATATACTGTGAATGATAAGGCAGATTAAAAATGGAAGTAATTTAAAAAGAGTCGAGTTAAACAATGCCTTACATGGGAGTATTGCAAACCAAATAAGGGGATAGGTAAATAATAGCATACAATTCTATTTGGTGTCTAACCAACGTTACACCGTTTGGTTCAGTTGACACAGTTTAGTTACTTTTATGTATGCATGAGGAGGCACAACACAATAACGTTCTCGTATCTATACCTAAATAGCTTTTATATTATGCACGTTGGGTGTGTGCTTTCGTGACCACGACACTTAGCCCCTGGAAACACGCATTAACTTATGAATATTTCATTCACTTCTTTAACCCTTCATTTCAATGGGTTATAAATGGGATAACGTCTTATAATTGTGTTACTAACCAAAGTGGTAAGGAACTGTCATATTCGCAGTACGATCGCAAACTGAAGGCATTCTTGGGATAGTGGTGCATATGTCGTTGCTCAGTTTTACAGAGACGATGTTGTTCCTGCCCTCCCCTCAAATGTTTTGGGTGTTCTGCTATTTCAACAGCACACTTAACTTTGGGTGTTCTGCTATTTCAACAGCACACTAACTTTGGATGTTCTGCTATTTCAACAGCACACTTAACTTTGGGTGTTCTGCTATTTCAACAGCACACTAACTTTGGATGTTCTGCTATTTCAACAGCACACTAACTTTGGATGTTCTGCTATTTCAACAGCACACTTAACTTTGGGTGTTCTGCTATTTCAACAGCACACTAACTTTGGGTGTTCTGCTATTTCAACAGCACACACACTAACTGAAAAAACGTTGAAATGACTGTTCAGTTATTCCACAGTGTTGTCTACTCCCTAGAAATTTTTGTGGCAGGTTTAAGGCTCTTTTGACTAAATGTTTAAATGGGCGTGCGGTAATGCTCGGGACTGTTCCTGATCAAGGACAAATGAGTAATTACAAAAGTTTGACAGTGCTCGTTATATTGTACAAAGTTGATAGTGTTGACCCCCCCCCTTTTCGAAAGAAAAAAGTCTCTGCTCCTAACTAAACATATTGAATAATCGTCCAGTGATTCCCAGCAATGGCCTTGTACCCCTTAACTGAGCTTTTGCTCCTTACTGTACAAAGTTGATGGTGCTGTCTCCACTCTCGAAATTTCGTGTATGTTTTTAAAATGCTGCCTTTAAATAGCCGTAATTCTCAAGGCCGTTCCTGTTTAAAAACACGCGGGTCAGTACACAAATGTGACAGTACTCGGTCTCCTACAAAGTTAACAGTGTTGCCCCCCCCCCCTCGAAATTTCATGACAGATTTTTAACTTCTTCTTTTTCTTTAAAAATGTTTAATTGACCGTTCAGTATTGCCCAGGGCCGTTCCTGTTGAATGACAAACGGACTATTAGGCAAAGGTGACAATGTGAAGTCGTTAATTTTTCCCCTAAAAATTTCATTGGAGTTTTAAGAGTTCTGGTTTTCAAGGTTCTCATTTCCACTAAATGTTTAAATGGCCGATCAGTAATGCCTAGGGCTGTTCTTGGTGAAGGACACATGGGTCATTACACAGATTTCAATTAGAGTTGACGACAAGTTGTTTAGTTCTAAAATTATTGAGTGCCCCCTCTCCCTCCCAGATCTCCTATGCATGTTGCTTTGGTGGCTAACATGGACGTTAGATTCTCAGAACTACTACAGTTAGTGTGCTTCATAATGGGACAGTGTATTCTGCAGAGGTTGTTGACCGGGTGTCTCCATACAGGTGTCACCCATTCTCTGACTGAGGCTAGTCAAGCGGAAATTCTCACGGGCCGCGGGAAGTTGTCAAGACAGGGCCGCGATCAGTGCACGCTGATAAGAACGTTATGGGTGTTCTATTCAATTTCACACAACTAATTTAGAAAAAGATCCATCGTTATAAGTCAAAACCGTCACTCAACCAACCTCGACGTGTTTCCACATATTTTAAAATAATTTTGTCAACAACAGGGATCGAATTATAAACAAGCGAAATTCGGACTCCTGCGTTTGTTTTTGATAACAATTGACAAACATGAACATTCCATTACATAGCAAAAACGTTTCTCAAGAGAAAAATTGCAACTTACATGAAACCAGAAAGAAGTGTGTCCTGAGTCCAAATGCTTAGAAAGAGTAAGGAATGCTCCTCAAGGAATATACAACGATGTCAATCCGAATGGTACACATGCACACGCGAAGATTTTGATCGAACTTGATGTACCGATCAGAGCTTTAGTGTTGCTGTGGCCATTTCAATGCCAAATAGTCGTCCCAACACACAAAACTAAGCTCATGACATCATCACAATCGGCACACAACGGTAGAAGACACGCTCTTCAGTGACAAGTCCACAAATATAGCCAGATTTGGTGCCAAGCCAGTAAAGTATCATCACAGTTTTCACAGGCTAGTGTTCTGTTCTTACGGTACAGCCTCTCAAATTTGACGTGATTATACACTTGTTAATTACCGCCCTTCGGGCACTTGCTTCCGGCTAGACTGATCCAAGTTTAACATGGCACGGGGATATCTTGATCTGTCAAATTCATTTAGAGAAGTTCTAAATATCAGAAATAACTGTACATTTGTAAATAACTCTTTAAATGAATGCAAAACGGATGTGAGGTGTTTTAGACGGTGTTGCCATTGCTGAGTTTGTCAGGTGTATACAAGTGAAGACAACAGACCGCCTGTGTCTGTACGCAGTTGTTTCTGAGGGAACATTTTTTCTCACGGGAAGGAGTCGTTTGATAATTATAGCTCGGATGAGTTCACTGACAGCATAGGTAGGGGCTGGGTGGGCTGGTTACATGGTCTGTGATTAAACATACATAATCAGGGCATTCTGTTACAACATACTAAACATTACCTTACAAAAGCACGTACTTGATCTTAAAATATTGATGACAAAAGCTGCATTTTTCTTATATGACTCTAAAGTTAGATAATAATTAGAATGCATTCAATTTCATACTATAGAGTAAGTTAGGAACTGTAACAATATAGAGCATGTACTTTATGATTTAAGGACCTCTTATGTTACAATTATAGACCCCTGACGTCTTATTTCAGATCAGTTTACCAATTGCCCACGGCAACATGCCATATCCGGAAAACAGCCTTAGATACGATTTTATCAATATCTTGAACAGTGCGCTTGTGTAGAATAGTTGTAACTACGTTTCCCTTCCATAGTATACACCTTACCGTATTATTGTTTGGTTTTGAATCTACATCTTGAGGCGGGTAGTGTTAAAAGGATTGCGTGTAGCTAATATCAGAAGACCTTTTGGTGACCCGTAAATAAGACCACTTTATTTCTGGCCAATTAAACCGTACATGTTAAGGGTGTAACCTGTGTTAGGACTGTATTGTTCCCGTACCCTTAACGCCGTGGGAAGACAGTGATCTTTACACAAGGTGCGTCACCTCAGGGAGATACCATCTGCACCACATAGGGGAGTGAAGGTTATGGGACCCACGACATGCGCAGACGTGACTGCTACCGTCACCCGTAGTGACGGAACGCTTGGTGACGTCATTATCAAACGATACTCCACAGCTAAACAACGACATGGAATAACGACACCTATGGTGGCTTCTATTAAAGTAGCCTCTAAACCTTGCCGAATTGACTCTCTACTCATAGACGTTAGTTAAGATAAATTGAATAAAAATTGACCCTCGCTGTTTTGTCACGTCTGGTAGAGAAAGGCCACTCTGTCTCATAAACGTTCCATTGATTGTACCTGGAAAGACCTGTACTTAGCTTTTACAGCATAAACGGTAAATTCAAAGTAGCCTTAGTGACAAGCTCTTTATTGAACACAACATACTGTAAGTCCTTTTCCAGTGGTCTATGATAATCCTCACATTCAAAGCCACAACAACGATTCCATTGATTGTACCTAGAAAGACCTGTACTTAGCTTTGACAACGCAAACGTTAAATTCAAAGTAGATTCATTATAGCATTAGTGACAAGCCCTTCATAAAACACAATATACTGTAAGTCCTTTTCTAGTGGTCTATGATAATTCCGGCATTCAAAGCCACAACGACGACAAATTTCTTACCAGTAGCAGTAGCTATTTATATTGATACTTTTGTCTTCGCACGTGTTCATATATATTGCCTTACAAAAGAATTACATAAATATTAAATTTTGACACAGACAAGGCCGTTGCATTGATACATTAACTATTCCACCTATTCACTACTCGCCATTATATCTCATACAATGCATATTGAACGTCATTTTTTCTCCTTATAATACATGGGCGTCACCAGTTTTTAACAAAGAAGCCGAGGTCATTGACTTCTCAACGTCCGGTGTTTTTTTATATTCTTGTTGCAGATACGTTTGTAACTCTATAATACTCAAATATAAATGATTCATATTTGAAGCACTGACTATGACTATCTGGAGAATTATCTGGAGTACCATAGGAAGGGGAATTTATTTTTCTACAATTTCACCAGAGGATTATAGAAAAGAATAACTGTAACCATGCTTAATGCATGTCCGGACGCGTGTTTTGTCTCAGGGGCCTTCAACTTTGACATATTACCCACAATACATTGCGCCTCGCATGCGTGGTTGGATCCCTTAACTCACTTATTACAAGAGTCATAATATAAAACTTAAAGTCAGTTGAAACAAAACGATAAAGATTCCTTTGTAGTTGTGTTCCGTAGTTTAAGTATTTCTAGCAATAAATGTAGAAGGTATGGCGTGTTAATAATACTTCATCAACTATAATGCCATGTACTACGTAATATGAAATAAATCAAGCAACTAAATTTAGTACTGAATAAATTCAGATGATTGAATAATTATATTTTACGTTGTACGTTCTACATGGATGTGTAGCCTTCATTGACGAAAATGCAAAAAATTGTAATCTGACTCATTGATTTAATTTAAGACACATTACATATAAAGCTTAGCTTAGGAGATGAGCCTAAACGTAAACGTATTATCAGACGTACTTACGTGTATACCGATTGACATCAAGGACGTATTTTTGTTCCTTACAATAATATATCTTTATCGTTGAATAATTTCATTAGGCTGATGAATGATTGAATAGCAATGTTCTTTATTCGCACCCACTTGTTGTGAATAAAGGACCTTGCTATTCAATATATATCGTTATGCAGTACCATTCGTATTAGTATTTACATTTTATCATAATATCTTCCTTTGGTGAAAAATTGTTGCTAGAGTACTGGGGGTATGCCCGTATGTTCTGTCATAACACAGTTAAACAGTTCGCCCATTTCTAAAAATATAAACCTATGGCCATGGATATTATTAGGCGTACTTTGTATCCTTTTTATATGGCAGCGATCATACATATGCTTATGATACATGTATAATATCCTCTTACGATCATTAAGCGATATCTGAAGTCACCCATGTGTTTTACTTTCGTCTACACAGATAAAGTACCATCTGATGCTTGCTCTAGATTTCAGGACATGACAGGTTGGCATCGATCATAACAGCTAGAGATAGAAATACCTTCCATATCTTCTACATAAAATGTCTTGAAATATAGACTACAATCCACGTGCACATAGCAGTTTCATAAAAAAGGACTATTTGTAACATTGAAATTGAACCTACCTTAATATGAAGTATCCTAATCAATCTTACATGCCCGCACTCCCAACCGCTGGAATGTTTAGGTCTTTCTTACGTCGGTTCCACATATGGATTTACTACACCACTTATGCTTATCATCAAATGGTTTGAAAATACTCCACTTCATCCAGCGGCACTTGTAATGAATCGATAGAGTGTTTACTATCACGCACCATGCGGTACAACTATGTCCCTAGATGATTGCAAACCGATGAAGGAAGGACTACTCACAACAATAGAAGACTTAAATAAGTAATAAGTTCACCCAGCAACCGGCATGTCTGTCCCCCAAAGGGACCCCTGTTGTCTAAAACCACCAAAGCATGGCGGTGAATCATGGTCTATTGTCAGTCGGGACGTTGATAGTTTGTGTTTGAAGTTCGCGGTATCTGTTGCTATCTTGTTTCTAATCTTTAATTTCGGATTGTTTACACGATGTGCTTTTATAACTGTCAATTATTAGATGCTGTGATATCAGCATTTGTAGATATTAGTAATAATCTCATTCATCTAAGAATGCATACAATTCAATGATGGCATTTTAAATTTGTAATTGTGTTAATTATGTGTCATTTCCCTCGCTATTTTGGGATACACGAAAAAGGAAAAGACTGGTAACTTAGGCCGATTCACCTTTAATTTTCGAAATCGATTATCGGTTAGTAAATCTGGTGAACTGGTTTTGTTAGATAATTCAGTACTGCTTAGATACTACATGTACTACCAAACACTTCTATCCTAACAAGGTCAAGGCCAGGATACTTAACAGGATGCAGATATCTTCGACTACTAGTATTTGTCATGGGGGTACAATGGTGTTGAATCCCTACTGGTGAATTATCTCTTTTATCTAATAGGATTTACCACAGTCGTGGAAGGATTGACATGGCATGGCATGTGATTACCACATTTTCAAGGTGTCAACACTGAGAATAGACTGTAAGGTTAGAACCGCTCACACTAGAAGTAAGATCTTTAACGTGCTCGAGACGTGGCTCTCCACCCTTAAACACGGGATCTCCAGCTTTACGTCCCATCCGAGAAGGAGTCCCTATTAAACCGAAGCTAGGTACTCATTTTCACCGGCGTCAAGTGAGAATATAGGTGTCTCTTGGCCAAGTGCACAACACTGAGGCCTGCTAGAGATTCGAACCCACAGCCTTCGGATTCAACAACCCTAACCACAAGACTACCTTGCCACCTAGCTATCCAGAAAGACAAAAGTTATCGCCAAGATGGGGACAGGTAATAAGACTTTAAACGTCGTCCAGATATTCTTAACAGACGGCGAAGAATCTTCCTCTCCGGATTGGTGTCTTTCCAATCTTGTATCGCAAGGGGGAGTCGAGTCGTGGGGGATGCAACACAAACAGCACCTCTACAATTTATATATACATAACCAGAAACAAAACAAATACAAGACTTGGAAATAATTAAAAGGGTCCCACACAAAGTATTATCTAGTCTGGTATTATCAAGTCTGAAAATGATTAAAAGGGTACGACAAAAAATTTTCTAGACTGGACAATGACTAAAGAGAAAAAAAAAAACCTATCTGTAGAAACATAACTGGAGCTGATATGGATAAGCAAAGGATTCCCCGATGCAAGAATCTCTGTACGTCTACTCAGACAATACGACAAATACGTCAAACAACCTTGGCAAAAAAGGACAACAGACAAACTGCAAGTAAATCCACAGCAACAGCCGAAGACATCCCGGTCCGTCATAGTTCTTGTGGCACGGCATCAGGACAATTAAGGAGGTTCAACCTCCCTGAGGCAATCAATCATATCAACGAAGTAAGATATTGATATCTGACGTACTAGAAATAAGATTGTAGTCATACCTGTTGTTGCCTCCCTTGAAGTCAGTATATCTGTAGTAATAAAGGAGGTTGTACCAGGCGTTGTGTCAAGGGAAGAAAATGCTCCAGTAGTTTCTAGGTCAGTAGTCCCCTTCGTAGTCGCTCTAGATGTTCTGATTGTAGATTTCGGCTCTGTAGAAAAATCTGTGGTTGGTAATTCTGTCGTAACAACTGTACTTGGAGGAGCACTTGTTTTCAAGGTGGACAACTGTTCTGTAGTTTGTTCCGTTGTTCTCGACTCTGTTGATGTTGTCAAAATGGTAGACTGTAGTTCCGTTGTAATATTTGTCGTTGAAGATTCTGTAGACACAACTGTAGTTGGAGACGTTGTTTCAACAGAAGACAATAGTTCTGTGGTTAGTCCTGTTGTTCCCCTCGATGTCGCATCAGATGATATACTGGTAGATAGTGGTTCTGTAGTAAGACTTGTAGGTGATTCTGCAGATATAACTGTAGTTAGGGAAGGTGTTGTAACCTTCGTACTCGCATCAGAAGATGTTATAATGGTAGATGGTGGCACCGTGGAAAAACGCGAAGTTGGTGATTCTGTAGACACAACTGTAGTTGCAGACGTTGTTTCAACAGAAGACAACTGTTCTGTGATTTGTTCTGTTGTGACCGACTTTGTTGTCCCTTTCGTAGTCACATCCGATGTTAAACCGGTAGATTGTGGTTCTGTAGTGATACGTGTTGTACGTAAACCTGTTGACATAATTGTAGCTGAAAGAGGCATTGTTTCAAGGGTAGATAATTGTTCTGTGGTTTGTGCTGTTGTTACATATTCTGTTGACGCGCTGGAAGTAGCACCAGATGTAATAATGGTAGATTGTGGTTCCGTAGTTAACCCTGTCATTGGTGATTCCGTAGACACAACTGTAGTGGGAGGCGTTGTTTCAACAGTGGATAGTTGTTCAGTGGTTTGTACTGTTGATATTGACCATGTTGATGTCAAAATTGTAGATGGTGACTCAGTTGTTATTCTTGTCGTTGGTGCTTCTGAAGACACAACTGTAGTGGGAGGCGTTGTTTCCACAGTGGATAGTTGTTCTGTGGTTTGTACTGTTGATGTCAAAATTGTAGATGGTGTCTCAGTTGTAATTCTTGTCGTTGGTGATTCTGTAGACATAACTGTAGTGGGAGGTGTCTTTTCCACGGTGGATAGTTGTTCTGTGGTTTGTAGTGTTGATATCGACCCTGTTGATGTCAAAATTGTAGATGGTGACTCAGTTGTAATTCTTGTTGTTGGTGATTCTGTAGACACAACTGTAGTGAGAGGCGTTGTTTCCACAGTGGATAGTTTTTGAGTGGTTTCTACTGTGGATATTGACCCTGTTGATGTCAAAATTGTAGATGGAGACTCAGTTGTAATTCTTGTCGTTGGTGATTCTGTAGACACAACTGTAGTGGGAGGCGTTGTGTCAAGAGTGGGTAGTTGTTCTGTGGTTTTTACAGTTGATAGGGACTCTGTTGTTGTCAAAATTGTAGATTGTGACTCAGTTGTAATTCTTGTCGTTGGTGATTCTGTAGACCCATCTGTAGTGGGAGGCGTTGTTTCAAGAGTGGATAGTTGTTCTGTGGATTGTACTGTTGATGTCAAAATTGTAGATGGTGTCTCAGTTGTGATTCTTGTCGTTGGTGATTCTGTAGACCCATCTGTAGTGGGAGGCGTTGTTTCAATAGTGGATAGTTGTTCTGTGGATTGTACTGTTGATGTCAAAATTGTAGAAGGTGTCTCAGTTGTAATTCTTGTCGTTGGAGATTCTGTGGACAAAACTGTACTTGGAGGCTCTGTTTCAACAGTGGATAGTTGTTCTGTGGTTTGTACTGTTGATGTCAAAATTGTAGATGGTGACTCAGTTGTAATTCTTGTCGTTGGTGATTCTGTAGACACATCTGTAGTCGGAGGTGTTGTTTCAACAGTGGACAGTTGTTCTGTGGTTTGTACTGTTGATAGGGACTCTGTTGATGTCAAAATTGTAGATGGTGACTCAGTTGTAATTCTTGTTGTTGGTGATTCTGTAGACCCATCTGTAGTGGGAGGCGTTGTTTCAATAGTGGATAGTTGTTCTGTGGATTGTACTGTTGATGTCAAAATTGTAGATGGTGACTCAGTTGTAATTCTTGTCGTTGGTGATTCTGTAGACACAACTGTAGTTGGAGGCGTTGTTTCAATAGTGGATAGTTGTTCAGTGGTTTGTACTGTTGATAGGGACTCTGTTGATGTCAAAATTGGAGATGGTGACTCAGTTGTAATTCTTGTCGTTGGTGATTCTGTAGACACAACTGTAGTTGGTGGATGTGTTGTTTCATCAGTGGATAGTTGTTGTGTGGTTTGTTCTGTTGATAGGGACTCAGTTGTAAATCTTGTCGTTGGAGATTCTGTAGACACAACTGTAGTGGGAGGCGTTGTGTCAACAGTGGATAGTTGTTCTGTGGTTTGTACTGTTGATGTCAAAATTGTAGATGGTGACTGAGTTGTGGATAGTTGTTCTGTGGTTTTTACTGTTGATGGGGACTCTGTTGATGTCAAAATTGTTGATGGTGACTCAGTTGTAATTGTTGTAGTTGTAGACACAACTGTAGTTAGAGGAGGCGTTGTTTCAACAGTGGATTGTTCTGTGGTTTGTACTGTTGATGTCAAAATTGTAGATGGTGAATCAGTTGTAATTCTTGTTGTTGGTGATTCTGTAGACACAACTGTAGTTGGAGGAGGCGTTGTTTCAACAGTGGATAGTTGTTCTGTGGTTTGTACTGTTGATGTCAAAATTGAAGATGGTGACTCAGTTGTAATCCTTGTCGTGGGAGTTTCTGTAGACACAACTGTAGTTGGAGGCGTTGTTTCAACAGTGGATAGTTGTTCTGTGGTTTGTATTGTTGATGTCAAAATTGTAGATGGTGACTCAGTTGTAATTTTTGTCGTGGGAGTTTCTGTATACACAACTGTTGTGGGAGGTGTTGTTTCAACAGTGGATAGTTGTTCTGTGGTTTGTACTTTTGATAGGGACCCTGTTGATGTCAAAATTGTAGATGTTACAGATGTTGTATTTTCAGTGGAGTACGCTATCGTTGTCTCCGGTGTGGTAAAAGTCGTAGAGCCTGTAGTCCCTACACTTGTAAAATATGATCCTCCAGGAGTAGACGTAGGCGGCTCGGTACCTGTTGTATTTGTTGCCAATGCTGTAAGGGCAAAAGATATCATTTGCGATTGTAGAAAATATTGTATAATTTGAGAATCATCATCTTTTTATGTTCCAGTTGATGTAAGAATTATATCAGCACCATCCTGAAACTGAGAAACCAGAAGCTACAAGGAAATTGGGATTTTACAAACAACGATGCTACTCTCCAAGCAGAGGTTAGGGCTTCGGGCAGGCGCAGGCACAGTACGTTCTACCGACGTGCTTCCGGAGGTAAGGCTGTAGCCTAAGATAAAGTTTTACCCTCTTCTTACCCTTAGTACACCACAGTCATGTCAATTTCAAATGTCATTCCTTGCAGATTATGCCAGATTTGGACTAAAAGTTTGACCTTTGATTAGAAACTCTTCGTCATTTGTTTTCCATGCACTGTCACGAAAGAACTGGGTGTGCAACTTGGTTTCCACAACACAGCGTAAACATTCCGCAGGTATGCATGCACTTTTACATCCTTCCGGATTACATGTATAATCTCAAGGATAATTCTTTAAAGGTCATGTAAATACGGTGTTATTCAGGGGATTGGCAAATGGCTTACCACAAAGCAGTGGAATCATTGCCATTGCAACCTAACAACATATAGGGTATCTTCTAACAGTACACTTACTCCCGAGAATAATTTCATCAGGTTGGTGACTGATTGAACAGCAAGGTTTATTTCTCACAATCAGTTGTTTGACAAGAGCCGAAGTTTCTAGTTTTACTGCCTACAAACGTAAGTTGATTATGACATACACACTATTATATATTGTTACAAAAAAGAGGTTCCAAATGTAAAGGATTGTTATATGCAATATATAGTGTCATCCAACGGTACTGAGCTAATTCAGTCCCAAATGTATGTAAAGTATTGTTACATAAAAACACTTTTAACTTACCCGTAGTGACGTTTGAGAGAGACACCAACAAAACCAATATGGCGGCTTCCCATATTTGGACAGACGATGCTGAGTTCGTTGACCCCATGATGACGGCCAGGTGTTAAAATCTTCTCATCCTACCAGACAGAACAGATATGGTTTAAAGGTATTAGAAATGACATAAATATAGTGTTACCATTGTTGAACCCAGAAAAATATTGGATTTCGAATTAATGAATTTCGTGTTGTCTAAAATTAGTAGTTTTAAGTACGGGGTGAAAATGTGAAATGATAATAATAATTGGTCTATTGAGAGGAAATAGTGCTAATTTCTGCTAATAATTTTTGCCAAGGTTCCGCTGACCTAAATGTGTTTTTAACCGGTGTAGACTCACCCATTTGAGAATTTGTAAATTTGACTCCTCAAATTATCAAGACAAAGCAGAAAGTATGGGGCATATTTTTGATAAATTACAAAACGAAATTCTCCATGCTCAATTCAAATACCAAAATATATTTCTTAACATTCCTTATCATGAAAGTCAAAACATGATCAACCTGCAGTTATAACCCCATAAATGAATATGACATGCCTAATATTTCCCCACTACAAATGGAAGCACCACAAAGCCATGAATCTGTCTCCTGTCATCATTTATTTATCAACATTTTGAGGCCAAACCCCAAGTGGCTTCAACTGTCAGCATCATGGGATAGCAAAGTTACCCTCACCGGGACAACGGGCGCCTTTATAGGGCACGCATGCGCTTTGATCGATTTATAGCCATTCTTCACATAAATCTGTCTTCTGTCACTACAATTGTTGCTTTAGGCGATGAACCGCGATAGTATATTAGATACATCCCATATTTTTGCACACATACAGGAGAAGTCGTCATTGGATATGGCAGGGACAACACTAGTAGTTTAGGTACCCCCTGGGCTTCGATACACAGGGTACATTATTTATTCCTTATTATTCATTATTTATTCCAACAATTCATGACTAGATATGAAGACGGCACACTCAAATGATCTCAACTTATTTTTATGCCGCCCCTAACAGAGGACAAAAACATGACAGAAAACTAGAAAGGCCGACATTTGCTTTGGAGCAAATACAGCAATGGCTTCACCACATTTTACGACATGGCAGGGAAAGAATGAGAAACACAAGGGAAAACAATGCTTTACATTGATATAACTATAGTATGAAGTAACATACAACTAAGACTACAACAGTTGGATAGCTATTCCCTACATTATTGGTTAGGATTTTAATTGCATAATGCAAACTGTTGATTTTCAAGAAAAAAAGAAGTGTTCATGCCCCGCATTCCAATGCTGGAGCAGGAAAGCTTGAAATACCTACCAAAACACTTGAATACAGACATACTGTCAGTATGGAATGGATCTGAGCAGGTATTAATTAAGTTAAGCCTGTTAAATTCCAACAGCCAATCAGCAAGGAGAATAGAGGAAAGCTGCATACCTATTGGTTGATGCCCTGCATTCCATTGTGATGACTCATGCCCAAATGTGGTAACACTGCACACTAACTCAGTAATACATTTGCTATAACACAGCCAAAAAACTCAAATAAAACCATTCTAAAAGCCTGTACCACAAAAATTTAAAAAACGCCTAGGGGTATTTGCCCACTGTACCTCCATACCAAATTTCAGGACCTTAGGCCCTAAAATGAAGAAGCTGAATCCATTTAAAAAATGGCAGGAGAAGAAGGAGAAGGAGAAGGAGAAGAAACATCAGAAAAAGCAATATGGGTTCACCACCACTTCGTGGTGTGGTGAACCCATAAATACTCCTTTTCACATTAAAAGTGAGTTAAGTGAGGAGTATTAAGTGCCTTTCTCAAGGGCACAAGATCGGTGGCATGTCAGGACTCAAACCCGGGACCTCATGGTTCCGAGTCGAGTACTCTGCCGCTACGCCACATGTGACCCCACAGGGTACACATCACACAAAGGCGGAAATTACAGTATATTCAACAATCCTGCCATGGAAGGTTGGTGGACACTGCACCCTGTTCTTTACTCACAGCGAATACAAAAGGTTAAGGTCCGAAGGGGTATAAGGCGGTTTATATTGCATCCGTATCCGTATCTGTGGTATTACCGCTACAGGCTTCGCAGACACGCGGCAGCTGCCGGCTATATTGCACTTATCCTACGTATGATGTAGCGGATCAGTTACATGTAGACACAGTTGACTAACAATCCTTTTACCCAGATCATACCATGTTACTACCGGCTATACTAACGACTGCTCCAGAGGAATTTAATTACTTTGTGAACAGCTAGACTAAATCCAGCGGTCTGGCCTGGATTTGGGCACTTGTATACTACCAGAAAATCGCCAAACGCAAACCACTGCGCAGAGAAATGTGGAAAGGAGATACAACAATAGTGTTACATTATCAGAAAACGCATGGTAACTATAACAATCTTGTGATCAAGATGTACAGTCGACACCGAAAATTTGGAGGTACGTAATCTACCTTACAAAAATACAGTCACTGATCGAAGAATTTCTACTAACTGTTAATTCTACGTGACTGATGAACCTCTTCAACGATATAACAATCTTGATTTTTTTTTCGTTCTGACGAATACACAATAACTGTTGTTTCTTTTATAATATCTTGATCGATACAGCAAAAATGTGGGATCTATTTCAAACTCGAATGCATACAAAGAAAGGCACTGCATGGCGTACTAATCAACATGTGCGTAGCTTATTGTGAATCACTGTATTTATTTCAACCGATTTAACTCATGGGTTAACGGTACGTTACATCCGCACAGACACAGCCTTTCTGTGCTTTATTCCAGTGTTGTGAGCCCACAAAAATAATGATGAAATTCAAGGTTTTCTACATGTTTTACGGCACCTATAACGTTAACAAGAACTATGAGTTTTTTTATACCTTGACCAATGTTCTTTGGATCTACGATCTAATACCTAAATCTATACGTTTTCCACATTACAAGTAAAACGAGTTTCGCTCAGAATAAGGAGAATCTGATTTCTTGATACTAGTACATTGTACTACCTTTCTAGCCAGGAGGTAAGGATGTCATTATGCATGTATGACCAGACGTGTGTTAGGTCAGCGCTACATTGGGCGTATCCCTCCTTAGAATGGCTTAGCTTGTAGTTGAAGTGACAATACTAACAAAAGCTCCTCTATCGCCAGGGGTCTTTGCGACATTTCATGGGGCTGTGCCAAGAATTTTAGCCTCTATCAGGCTTCAGAGGCGACTGGAAAGTTTGGTCAAATTGACAGATAACCGCCGATGTTCAACGCTCTGAAGCGCATACTGTACTACTTTAGCGGGCTATTTCTCCTAGCAAGTTATCTGTCTGTTTGGCCAATTTCTTCTCTTTTCAGCTAACTCTGAAGCCTGGAAGAGGTTACAAGAATTTTACTTGAAAGCCCATGGCCATATCAGTTAAGATGAAAATAATGTAGAACATGTAGAATATAGCATGACACTACACGTGCGTGAGCTATATATGCCGCATTGGTCTACATACCACATAGTGATGCAATTTTTGAAGTTAAGAGTTAGATGTCTTGTAAGATACAGAAAACTCACCTTTGCAAAGTTAAGATGACGGGATTCAGGCCAAGCGATCACGGAAACGTCTTTACTCGTTACTCCTTAGAAACCTCCGCCAAGACTGTGCCAAGTGCCTAAAAGAGTGGAAACTCCCACACTATTTAATTATGAAGCACCCTTAAGTAGATTGTTCCCACGGCCCAACCAGGTGTCGTAAGATGATGGACGAAACCAAAGGGTAGAAAGGGGGTCGCGGTAAGCTTGCGTGCTGAAAGATATGAAACACAAGTCACGGAATACTTTTGAGCCATTACATGCAAGTAACAGCACGTAATGAGAGATAGCCGTATTCACTGCGAGCTATAGTGCTATGAGTTATGGTTGAAATCGTCGCTGATTGAAGTTAACTGGCGTTTCGCCTTCACTTCGTTCGAAGTTCTCATCTATTATTTAGACCTAAAGTGCTAGTGAAGAAGAATGATATTGTCAATTTCACGGTCAGATCATGTATTCCCATGTCGGTTACTACAAATGCCACCACATGCCCCCCTCCCCTTCAGTTATCGGGTTATATTTAAATATATCATTTTTTGTAAATACATGTTAGATTCATCTACATGTATTTACCGCAATTGTGAAGGGTTTTTCCTAGAAGTCAACCCGGTGGCCAGATTGTAAGGGAAGGACCTGTACTCTTTTGGACTAGTGTGGTGGGTTCTTTAACGTTCACCAGGCATGGCTCTCTTCAAGCAAAGACAGTCCGAGAGGACGTCCCTAACCAAAGCTCGGTGCTAATTTTTTACCACAGTCGAGTTAGAAACTAGGGGTAAACATTCAGTATGTGTATACGCCTACTATAGATGTTGGACACCTACGTAATGTGTACTATCAAATATATTTCGTGGGTTTCGCCGATAATGTTTACGTGTATAGAGCACAAGATAAATGAACTCCAATGACACTGACATTTATGAATACTTATCGCTGTATAGGTCTCATCCTTGGTGTAACCGGCGAAGCTCCGTAGAAATTCATGCGTGTAAAACCGACCTGACACTTCACCTTTGAGTTAATCCTTTGGGGATTATCTATCGATTTATTTTGTTGGTATAAAAAGTATGTCGTTCATTGTGAATAGAAAATAATCATTCTGATAAGCGAAAATCTATTGACACTATGTAGTTATGACTATTAGGTCTCCTTGCATACATAACGATAAAACCAGTATATATTCAGTGTATACTAGAAGATGGATTTATTACACATAAAAAACAACATTGTCGAGAAGCGCAAATTCTTGTCGTAAAGCTTGTCAGAAGGGATTATTTCTCCAGTAGCAAAACAAACAGAAGAATCCTGTCCATTGTACCCTTCACGCCGTGTCTTCCTACCTATCAGTGCACACCTGGTCTGGTGTGCGACGTTGCCATGCCAACGTGACCTGACGTAACGCAGTCTGTAGTAAAGTTAATCCGGCAGGAAGGGCGGAGACGTCTGGACAACTTAAGTGCGACAGACGGTCCCGTCAGGCGGTGAAGGGTGACAGTCACCCTTGCTAGGTGTGTCGGCGGCCCCTTTGATCACGGTTTGGCATGGTGGCGATGTCGTGAGCTGTCGTTGTCATCTAAAAGTCGAGATAGACATCTAAAAATGTGTTGTCACGCTAATATTCAAGCAGATGGAAAGCGAAGGATAATATCTTCACAGACATTCCTCAAAGTTGTAAGATCACGGTGTGAGTGCGTGCGTGTGTTTGTGTGTGTGTGTTTGTGTGTGTGAGTGTGTATGTGTGTGTGTATGTGTGTGTGTGTGTGTGTGAGTGTATGATTGTGTGTGTGATTGTGTGTGTGTTTATTTGTATGTATGTGTGTGTGTGTGTGTGAGTGTGTGTTTGTGTGTGAGTGTGTGTGATTGTGCGTGTGTGTATGTGTGTGTGCGAACTTAGTAATAGTTTCTTAAAAATATATATATACCTGCAAAGACGAGGCGCTTCCAAGCACGCATGAATTACAACAACGACCCCTATCGACAGGTACCCGAACTCATCTACTCTATCCAACTTTGTTAATATTCATGACGTCATAACCAGCTACATTGCACGTTACTCTTTGCCCTTAGTAATATGCGGCTCGAGATGTCTCACTGAGTGACGACTGCGGTGTGATACATGTCGGTTAAAAGAATGAAGGATGGATACTGCATTTTAATGATCTTTTTACACGAAATTACAAGTTCACAAAAATATAATAAGAATGCCAAATTTAAAATCCTTGAATGGAATATGCAATAGGCATATCGGGCAGCCAGTATGTAATTAAAGTACAAGACACTTAAACGTATGATATAGGCGGTCCCAAGTTAGCAAATACTCCAATATAGCCGCAGGTGCTCTCTGTGCACTGTGTAATCTGTTACGTCATAGCTGTGAATGTTGCACCTCATTGGCTGGTATGTGGACCGTACCACAATGGACGATCCGTGGGGGTGCAGGACTACAAGTTAGTCTATATCTAGACTGGTTTGTACATTTGTACATTACAATAGAGTATAATATTAGTGCAGCACCTATGTTACATACGACCTGGCTAACATAGTTTTTTTTTTGCTCTCGAAGAGATCTGCTTTGAGATTGGGTTCCGTCAGCTGTTTACACAGAGGTTCAGCCGAACGTTCGCACGTTTGATAATATATTTGTACAGCGTTATACCCACGTTCCGTTAGCACACAGTACACGCGTTGTGTTTACAATATAACACCATTTACCGCTGTAGCCTTGACTAGGGCCCAGGGCCTCGTATGCCGTATGGCTACCTTTTTGCGAGCATCTACTACAAACTTGAAAACAGTAAATAGTTGTATTACATTCAAAGTATTATATTTGTATGTTCCAATGACACTGTATAACGTTTTTGTTATACGAACAATTTGGTAAAATGCCCTGAACACATAGTACATATAGCCAAACAATACAGACCCAATGTTACATGTTTTAAGTTAACAGCCGCAAGTCCTTTTCCGCCAGATTTAATTTTCTTTGACAAGTGACGTCACCTGTCTTTTTTTATATTCAACCACGTCTTGCAAAGTAACATGTCTCATACATACATACATACATTTTTAATGGATAAAAAGGCAACTGCCTGTGTGATCCATATCTGAAACCTTAAAACTACTACATTACAATAGATAAATTACAAAAATATAAAATATACATTGTCCTCGCTAATACATGTACTTTGGCGATAGTTACTTAAACGTTCAGATTTACAATATTAGAGTTGTACTTATAATGTCAGAGTTCAGAGTTGTTATGATCAAGTTATAATGTCCAGAGTTCAGTAGTTTCTAACATTAAACGTTCAGATTTACAATGTTCAGAGTTGTACTCGTCTTGTAATGTCCAGAGTTCAGAGTTGTTATGATCAAGTTGTAATGTCCAGAGTTCAGTAGTTTGTAATATCCAAAATGTCAGAGTTTGTAATGTTCAAAATTCAGAGTTGTAATGTCCAGAGTTCAAAGTTGTAATGTTCAGAAGTTGTAATATCTAATTATGTGTATTCCGTCCCCCTCCAGTAACTGTCCAGTCTTGACTTAAAGAGTTAACAGTGTCTGCTGCCACAACATCTGCGGGAAGGCTATTCCAAGCATTTATTGCTCGTACACTAAAAGAGTTTGATCTAGTTAACTTCTTCGCTTGTGGTTTGGCGATTTTTGTATGGATGGCCTCTGGTACGTCCATCTACGTTTAAGTTGAACAGCCGGCCTGGGTCGACACGGTCGAAACCCTTGACGAACTTGAAG
>NW_017803921.1:1977601-1994052 GCF_001625305.1 Branchiostoma belcheri | reverse complement strand
CTATCTGGGCTCGCGTGGACTATTCAGAACTGTCCCTGAGTATAGTTCAGGATATAGCACGGTCTTGGATACAACAGCCCCGTCGAAAATAGTCTACCGTACCAGTCACATGCTATAGGAGAGGGCAGCACAGTGGTGGCATCTCGGTTATCCAAATACTAACTGATATGCTTACCGACCGGATTCAGATAGGAAAGTATGCAAATGGAACAGTACAGAAAAATAACGAAAATATTTTCCAAATACTGACATACGTCCTACAATAATACTGGTAAAATTAGCGTCGCGTTACAAAGTTTCTTCCGACGGAAGGTCGGCGTACTATCAGTCAGGATGTCTGCCTGGATCCTGATTGGTGGATTCAATTTGTACGTTAACACAGCGGAAATGTTATCTGGGAAAAGACAACTGGTGTACGTGTATACCATAATGTAACGCTCCAACAGCAAACAGAAATTTTGCGCCTGCACGGAAGTTGAAGCGGTATGCTCTCTTGTAAGGGTCATCTTGACTAGTCAACTAGCCAAAACCACAATGCAAGGAACAGTACATGGAGGAAGAAAGAGGGGTAGGCAACGGAAAATAGAAGGGCATCATACAGTGGGTCAGCACGCCACAACGTCAGGACGAGCAAAAACAAAAGGGTCATCTGTGGTGCCCTAACGGTCAAGTAATTAAAATTAAAGGAATGATGAGATGATAAGCGCCAATAGATAGGAGCCTTCATAATGACGAATAACGTGCTTTCATCAAAAACATTGACTTTATTACTTTTCGTGAAAATGGAGCTATTATTTTAGGTCCGTCTATCGGGTTGCTTGTGTTTCTGGATATTTTGGGCAACAATAACTGTAAGATGTATTGTGACGAAATTAGGCATGTGGATTGGGCTTTGACAAAGATCAAGGTCGATTTGGGGCCCTCTAGCCGCTTTCCTTGGCACTGCATCAGGACGTACGGTTTTTTCATTTCAAGTTCTAGAGATCTAGACATACGCGTACGTCATGCGATTGTTGCACGGTCCCAAACTGATGGCATTCTTGGGGTAGTGGTGCACATGTCCTTAAAACTGGATCTTGTTACAAACAACATTGCTTTTATATAATTGCTTATTCTAAGCCGTTGCTACTGTTTTCACGTAGCCATCTTGACTTTGACAATATCACACCACGACCTAGGCTGGTTACCAGGCCCCATTTTAGCTCCCCCAGTCTATATCTAAATGTACGGAAATAGCGGATATAGACTCGGGAGCTAAAATGTCTGGTAACCAGGCTAACTACGACCTACGACTGTTATCACTCTTTGATAAGCTGCATGGAGTATTGCAGGTCATTAACCCTCGAGAAAAGTGTCCGAAAGAACAATACAAAATCTTCTAGCTAGGAATACATTACACAGTGGGCATTGGTTTGCCAACCCCGGCGATAGGACATACCTGTAGGTTTGTACAACCCCGACTGTCCGGTTCGTCGGGTAGAATGTACACTACTGATATTTACCTTCCCATTGGCAAGGACGAGTCCTTGTTTGACACATAGGCTACCTTTTTGTACTCACCCCCACTTAATATCCTCAACATTGTATCTCAATGTTTTGATATCCTTGGTGACAGTACACAGCATGTTTGTTTAATGTTTGTGAAAATATCATACGGTGCGGTTTTTCATTGGTTTGTTTGGATGTTTGGTTAACGTTACATCAGAGTTTTGCCCGATGCAGACATTTGAAAACTATGGCTGGGATGTCATCCTTAAATACAGGAATATAACCTTAGACGAGACGTTCCACTGAAGTGCTGTGCACAATACATTACGGGTTTCGCGCAGTACGTCTTTTCCAACACAATGTTTTATCAGCACGTCGGCAAAACGTACTGCACCTGCGCGAAACCAGTAATGTATTATATGCATAGCACTTCGGCAGAACGTTTCATATAAGGTCATATTCGCGCATATGACGTTAACCCTCCGCCTGTAGTTTCCAAATGTTTTGTCGGAAAAAATATTGTCTGTAACAGGCAAAATTCTGATGCAACGTTGACCAAAAATCCAGCGAAAACCGTGAAAAATGGGGGTTTTGCGCAGGCGCAGTACGTTCTGCCGACGTGCTTGTTTCATCATTCTACAAAGGACATGGTGACGGTGCGGATATAATGATATCATATCTTTGCTAACAAATACTGTTAATGTGCAGACAGACCGGAATCAGATATTTAAAAAAATGTCAATTAAACAGTCGCAAAAATGACGAAACACTGACATATGCCAGGGCACACCGCTAGTCTTTAGAATGCCTACAATGATAGCTTTTTATCAAATGTTGCAACAAAGTAAACGTAACCAGTTCTTTTTGTTCGAAATAAAGGACTTTCTCTCTCTTACGTAGAGTTCTCTTACGTTTATACAAAAGTATGAAAAATGTGGCATGATAAATCAAGTGTTAAACATGCTTAAGCCTGGCAGCGGATACCGGTGTGATACAGCAAACATGTAGAGGTCATTTATATTTGCATAATTAATGAGGACATGTTGACTTGAAATATTACCAAAAGATAGGAATTTCACAAGCGAAATATTATAATTTGACTTTAGAAATTTAACTATATTATAGTAATTATGATTTTCGAATGAGACCAATCCCCAAAAAGCATTTACATAAACTTTACATATTTCATGGAGGTAAGAAGTCTCCGAAATCATGTTTTCTTTCTGAAATACAATACTAGTACCTTACTCTCTCTTACGTAGAATTAAGATACATAAAAAATGTGGCACGATAAATAAAGTGTTAAACAAGCCTTGCATGCGGCGGATACCGGTGTGGTACAGCAAACATGTGATATCAGGGTATCCGCCGTGTCGTACCCGTCGCGCGAGGGAAGGGCGGATAACCTTGCCCCGGGGCCGTGAGACATCCGCGCGGTGCCACAGCTGCGCGCACACCGGCCGCTATATAACCTCCCTGCGACTAGCGACGTCCTCATCCACTACACACGGTGAAAGTTACGTACCTTGATCCTGCTCAACCTCCTCGTTGGTAAGTCTGATTTCAAGTTTGTACTTCCTTTTTTTATACATTATTACTGCATTTGATTTGTAAAGGTTGCAGTTATTAATTTGCAAACTACTGGTAACTTTTGAAATTGATGCCTTGATTACATTTTATACTTTGAACTCATACCAAGTTTATAGTACTACCCTATGGTGAATACTTCAAGAATCCATTACATCAATTTTTTACACCATTTATGCACCAACTCATAATTCCACATATCTCACGTACTTGTGTAGATAGGGTAGAAAATAGTAACGCCATTGCTAGATTTATTTCAACCTTTCCGTACTGCTTTGATGCCCACCACTTGCCCGACTTACGACACGCATGTTGAATACTTGTTTTGCAGACTAATAAAACATCATGAAGGCGTTCATCGTTATCGCTCTGCTGTGCCTGGGAGGTGCCCAGGCCGGTCTGCTGGACGATCTGGCCGCCGCCACCACAGCCGCCCTGGACGGCATCCTGACCACTGCCCAGACAGCTGCGCAAGGTGACTTGTTGCTACATGCAGAACGATACGTTATCCTGAGCCTATCCTTAGAACGATACGCTATCCTCAGGCACGGTTCTGGATAACCCACGCGTATCCAGAACCGTGTCTGGAGCAAATCTATGTTTCGTAGAGACTATCCAGAACCGGGCCTGATCCCAACCCTAGCCCGTTCAGGCATGAAACAAGATAGGCACGGTTCTGAATACAATGCTTGCTCATCAAATTACAGTTCATTCTTGTAAGTGGCTTCACAAGGTTTCGTAGTACACATGTAGCTGCTGTGGTCAAGCACGAAATGTAAAAATGTTAGTAATGATCCCTGGAAAGACTGTTTTTCGTGTTGAAAAAGTGCAGAAGTAAGGGTAGGGTGAAGTATCGTCTGTGCATTGAAGATGCTGTAATAATGAATTCATTCAATCGTTATTTCTAGAACTGTTGGACACCTACGTGCCCATCCTCGGCCAGACCGCCCAGCAGCTGGTAGGAGAAGCGGTCTCCTCTCTAGGAGATTCTCTGACCGGCCTGGTCAGCGGCAAGAGGAAGCGCCAGGAGTTCCAGACTGAGATCGGACAGATCATCCACGACGGTATCCAGGGTCTTCTCGAGCACACCACCACCGCCATCCAGAACGTCCAGACCGCTCTGACCGGTACCATCGACACGCTGTTCGGCACCACCACTACCGACCCCATCGACGCTCTGGCCACCACTAAGCGTGAGTGTTTTATCTCGTGTTATGTCTCTTGGTACTTCGTACTTTCTTCCTATTGTGCTTGAAACGGTAATTTCCAAATCACTACAAGTCGTGAGTCGTTTTTCTCAATCTAAAATCCACCACAAAATCTCTGAACAACTTGAATAGAACACAAGAACACAGTTACTCAAGAATATTTTGAAAACTCTTAGACGTTTCAAGAAGCATCGATCCACAGATCCACAGTTTCGTCAGTGGTTGGTTTATATATTGTGCATCTCTTTACCTGAGTGTCTGTCCTTCATTGACGTAACTCTACGGCAATGTAATAAACTTATAAGCATCATTGACACTTGCCGGAATATTTCGGTAATCCGATCATCACATTTTGTTTCCAGGCGCTCTGAAGAAGAACAGCCTGAAGGCCAAGAGCAAGATCAGCATGACCAGCATGAAGATGAAGACTGTGGTCGCCAAGAGGATCGTAAGTCGAACTTCTATTGTAACTGTGCCTATCTAGTTCTATGCCTGAATGAATTAGTTAAGATTGACACAGTTAGTATTGTCACGTTTCTGGATAGACTGGTATCCAGAACTGTGCCTATCTAGTTCCAGTCTAGTAAGAAGTGTTAGACATTCGTTAAGTTCGCATTAGATTTTTAAAAAATCATTTACCTTTTCAGTCTCGTGACTTCTTCTCCGACCTTGCCTCCGGTGTGTCCGCCATCTTCCAGCCCGCCATCGACCAGGCCGCTCTGGCTTTCAACCAGGTCAGTGGTCAGAATATCTCTCCAGTACTGTCTCATTAGTTTTTACCTTTTCAAGACAATATGCATTGTCAATTCAATTGAACAACTTATGTATAGGTGCAGTTCGCCAACTAGGTGTTGCCTACCTTTAGATATGATATTTCACTGGGTAGCAACACCGGCACTGGTAAATGCTTAGGTCAAAATTGTAAAAAAACAATCACAATTGGCAAAAGAGGCCCATATCTGTAGCCATGATGAGGATCGGTGCACTAGGTCAATCGGAAAGAGTTCTCGCCTTTTTAACCAGGAGGTCGTGGGTTTAAACTCCGACCGGGTCATACCAATGATTTGAATAAAAGGCACATCCTGATTTATCTGCTTGGCACTAGCGCCGCATCTATGAGAACGGACGGCAGGTCAAACACACAACACTACCCGTGTACTAGCCCCCTGCTGAGATTTGCTCCGCATGGAACAGTAACACCTTTTTGTAACGACCTCTGTATTTTTCTTGTGCAGCTCGTCGATGCCGCCACTGCTGTCGGTGCCCAGGTGGTCGATCACGGAACCGCCCTGGTCAACAACCTCTCCTCCACCATCTCCCAGACCCTCGGTACGTTTGTTTGTTTGTTTGTTTCGCATAACCGATAAACCACCTTTAGGTGTAACACACCAGTTTTTTTTCAGTTTAAGACGGGGCCGTAGTTTGATCCGCTCACACTGGGATGGACCCCTATTCTTTCGATAAGATGAATTTCAACCATCACCTAAACCTAAGTTTGTAATTTTTGTTGTCTGATATTACCGGTATACCGTACATTTAGAAGAATCATCAGTTTTAAAGAGTAATTATTATAGCAAGCAGAAAGCGAATCAAGCCTCTTTGGACACTACATGTGTGGTTCATTTTTCCCTCATGTCCCTTTTGTCATCTTGGTCATTGGGGATAACGTAATATTTTACAACCTTATTTAAAGTTTCGATCTTGTTTAAAATTTAGATCCAACACAAAAATGGTCACTCTGGTCTTCTTCAGTAGATAACTGGTTGAAAGCTCTAACTTAAAACATATAACTACCAACACAGGTGAACTTTCATGATTTTACAATCTTCTTTATTTTTGCCAATGCAGACAGCCTCTCTGCCGTCACCCAGCCCTACATTCAGGATGCCCAGACCATCATTGACTCCGTCACCGGCTTCGTTAGCGGAGGCGACGCCACCACCGCCTAAACACGCGGCTCGCAGACAGGCACATGTCCCTGCCGACTGAATCACATCTAACAATCTGCTTAGCGGCAATCTCTTTGGTGTTATTTATAGGTCAAGGACATTTCTTTCACCGAATTTAAATTTCTTGCAACTGGAAATAAAGAAAATGCAATGGTGACCTGGGCGCACTCTTGATGTGTTTTTTGTTTCATCATGTTAATTTAATAATTAGTTAGTAAGGGCTAGGCTTTGTATTGACACCGTTTGAGGTATGTTTGACGATTGAGTAAAAGGAAACAGTCATATTGCACCTCTGGACATAATATACGAGATATGATAGCTCATACTCACAGGTTGGTTTCTTAGAAAAACTTTGCAAAAAAAATAAATAAAATAAACAGTACTAAATAAAGAACAGAAGACGAAGAAAGCCATCAAATCTATAAGTCATTCCTCTTACCACGTAGGTAGCCGTTGGATTAGCGGTTAGCAATCTCGTGGGGTCGAGTGCTCGACTCGGAACCAAGAGGTCCCGGGTTCGAATCCTGACATGCAACCGATCTTGTGCCCTTGGCAAAGGCACTTTACATGACTCTCCTCACTTCGCTCAGGTGAAAATGAGTATTGTATTGTCCCTTGTGTTGGTGGCGGCATTAATATAAGTTGTAAAAAACTTGAGTGCGCCGTCACCACGTCTTGTGAATACATGTTGGAATATACATATATAAAAATCTCGTGTATGTTATACCCATACGATTCTAGTTCACGCGTACTTAGAAAATGTTTGGGGAAAATCTGCGTTCTTGGCTACGCGGAGAGTATCCAGAACCGTGGCTTATCCTAACTCTAACCAATTCAGGCACAGAACTAGATAATTCATAAATAATACATAATTCTTGAGTCTTGAAAAAAAATTAGATCGGTACGTTTCTGTATACAACAGGCATCTACATGAGGAGAACCACATCGTCATCGGGCCAAAGAGCCTATTGCTAATGAGAGTAGATGGTTATCGTCGCCATGCCATATGGCTGCATACTGTCCCCTCATGGGTAGTGCTGCATACCTAAACCCACATTTTAGGTCCGGATTCAAGTCCAGAGGTTTAGGTTCAGTCCCGGACTTGTAAGTCCGGACCTAAACCCATGGCATATACAAAATTGCACGTTGGCAACCTTGCAATGTTGTCTGGGTGAAACTTTGGCCACATAACATGGAGGCCGGTACTTGACGATGCCTGATGGCAATGTTTTCTTCATTTTGCAGCAAAGATTTTGCAATCTACGGACGGTTTTAGGTGGTTTGGAAGAAAAGGGGTATGTGAAATGGTCTTGACTTTTATGTTTTTTTTGGACTTGAACCTAAACATTCTTACAAGTCCGGATCCAAGTCCAGTGAACCGGTACGCAGCACTACTCATGGGTGAAGGCATTCATCGTAGGTCGTCGTACAATTTTGATGCCGCAGGATTTTCCAGCAGGCTGTAACAGAACCAATCAGATCTTTCCGTATACGTATACAAGGTAGCTAAAATTTGTACGGCACACGTGCGTAAGGCCCAAGAATGTTTACGATCGTACAACTATCGCGTGGCGTACGTGAGCGGGCCTTAGTGCTGAATGGCAGCCGCTCAGTGGCATTGCAATCCAGGCTTAGCTTGCCATCTAAAATATACTGGGAAATTTACTCACAGTAGTCAGTCAAGCCAGGTACAAACACCCATAATTAAGGGTTGATGACCCTGCTCGAGTTGTAAGGCCTGGTCATTTCTTATAACCACCGACTGAACCGCCGAGTAAGTGACAGTGGAACACGACCCTAAACGAGACATTCTGCCGAAGTGCTATGCACAATGTAGAAGAACTTTATTGCACGACAATTGCACATGGTACGATGTATGGCAAACTAGAGTAACAAACTAGAGTAACAAACGAGAGTAACAAACAATAAAATGTGTTGAACAAGACCTAATGTCGAATAAAACCTAACAAATCTATATCATGATTATTCAAATAATAAGGGACAGCACAAGTCTTTGATAGAGTGTTTCAATCGAGTGGGCTTATTACAAGTTTCGGAATTATTTCTAATAACAAAGCATTCCTTTATATGTCTACCTATTTATGGTAGACATATAAACCATGGGACCATTACATGTAAAGATATATTTAAATCTGTCTCTAACATCAAACCTGGGCGGGATGCCCTAGATAGGGCTTTGCTCAGTATTATATAGAACTAACATCGAGACTCTTGATGTATTACGGGTTTCGCGCAGCCGCAGTGCTTTCCAACAATATGCAACGTAGGGCGGATATCATGTGATCCGACAAACATCACCTTGCCTGTGTCTTATCTAGGTCATCGTCACCATACACAGGAGGGGCGGATACGGTATGTTTGTCTGCCACGTATAGCAGGGGAGTGCGGATACGGGCGTGTGACAACCTTACAAGGTCACAGCTGACCGATAGCCGTGGACTTCTATAAAAACTGCCCGGCTACCGACGCCGCTTTATCCACTTCAGACAGTGAAACTTACGTGCCTTGGTTCTCAGTTGATCAACTGCGTCTGTAAAACAGTAAGTATTGCGTTTGAATCTTCACTCCTTTTTATTGCCGTCTTAAACAGAAGCTTGATGAAATACCGTAGACATCACGTCGAAGCCTTGATAACGTATTGACCACGACAGCCGCAGTCCTCCCGACTTCAGAGCCCCGCCGGAGCATACCCGAGTTACACCCCGTAAGGGAACTGGTGTAACGGTGACATAAACATAACACACTACGACCCAATTTGTACGACTATTAAGGCGCGGTGCAAGGCAGGCTTCGTTTAACTACTGACCCACCACCACTTGAAATCGACAGCGTGCGTTTCCAAAATGGCAGGAAAACAGGCGATATTTTGATTTGTCATACAAAAAATGATGATTTTCTTCTTCTTCTCCCTCGCAGGTCATCATGAAGGCGTTCATCGTTATCGCTCTGCTGTGCCTGGGAGGTGCCCAGGCCGGTCTGCTGGACGATCTGGCCGCCGCCACCACAGCCGCCCTGGACGGCATCCTCACCACTGCCCAGACAGCCGCGCAAGGTGACTTGTTATTAAACTTGAACTCAATTTTCAGAGGGAAAGAGATATAGAAGAAGCGAATAGTACCGATGGACACCTCTACTTTACAGGCAAAACGTGTTTCCATTTAGCAGTTTAGTCCATACAATAAGTCAATAGTCGATAAATGCATTAAACTTATTTACAGAACTAAGCTTGAAAGTTCATCGGTACCGGTGTTGGCAAAAGCCATTCTAAAGAATAAATCTTCTTTGCTGTACTTTGCAACATGAATATAGGGCTTACAACACGAAACAACACGAATACAACACGAAAATAGGGCTTCTGACATTTTTTTTACTTTTCAACAGTCTTTATCAATTGTTTCCAGAACTGCTGGACACCTACGTGCCCGTCCTCGGCCAGGCCGCCCAGCAGCTGGTAGGAGAAGCGGTCCAAAACCTGGGAGATTCTCTGACCGGCCTGGTCAGCGGCAAGAGGAAGCGCCAGGAGTTCCAGACTGAGATCGGGTCGATCATCCACGACGGTATCATGGGCCTCCTCGAGCACACCACCACCGCCATCCAGAACGTCCAGACCGCTCTGACCGGCACCATCGACACGCTGTTCGGCACCACCACTACCGACCCCGTCGACGCTCTGGCCACCACCAAGCGTGAGTCTTCCTTCGATACCTTCGGCCACTCTAAGCCTTGACAGCCTAAACTGCATTGTACTCGGCACGCATGTAACCTAGACCCAACTATACTAAGGTTCGAACCTCGAAAGACCATTCGTTTCGTCTGGAACATTCTCTTCGGACCAGCTTTCGGCCCCAGTTTGTTGGCACAGGCCTTTCCTCAAGCAGCCAATCTTTCTAAGGCTTATGATCCCCTTGACCTTAACAGTCGGTCTTTCTGAGACGAACATATTGAAACCGACCCGTAAAACCACCCGGCGTACGCTAATGGACCTAGGCGGGCGGGCAGTACTCTCAGCACCGTAGAGATGCCGGCGAGCATACGATGTTCTAGCTACCAGGCTATCTGGAACAAGGAGCTGACGACAAAAGAAAAGTTTTCATCGATTAGACACAAGCATACACTGTTATAACGTTCCTTCCCTGTTCTATCCAGGTTTCCTGATCAAGAACCAGGCCAAGGCCAAGATGGCTAACACCATGACCAGCCGCAAGGCGGGCCTGAAGCTGGTGAGACTTCCGCACCGACTATTACTAATAATGGAACTGTCCACTGCACTGTATAAATTGCAATCTACTACCTTTGTATCCATCCATCTATCTATCTAGCATTTTGCCCCTGCCTGTACATAAGTAAAACAAATGTGACTGTCGACCAGAATGGCAGTCAGTGTTAGTTAAGTCCCTTACAGCATTCTGTCGGTACCCTTAGGGGTAACCCTTTATGTCCCTGTTCTTATATTTCAATGTGTCATATTTCTTTTCAGTCCCGTGACTTCTTCTCCGACCTCGCTGCCGGCGTGTCCACCATCTTCCAGCCCGTCCTTGACTCGGCTGCTCTGGCTTTCAACCAGGTGAGCAGTAGTTTCACTTCGGAATGTAAAATGCCTTCTTGAGATCCTGCAGAGAGCCGTAATTGATCTGTAGCAAGATCTAATGTATCCAGGCCCGTCCTTTCTTCAGGGTTCACGATAGTCCACGCATATTCAGAACTGTGACTGGGTCCAATATAAGTTCTTGGATACGCGGACAGACTATACAGAACCGTACCTTGTCCTAACCCTGATAGCACCGTTCTGGATACGATAGGCCCACGTACACAGTGATTTTGCTAACCAGCGCACCTAGCGTTTACTACATGAACTGCCTTGTCTTGTATGTAGCTCGTCGATGCCGCCACTGCTGTGGGTTCCCAGGTGGTCCAACATGGCCAGACCTTCATTGACAACGTCACCGCCACAGTCCAGCAGACCTTGGGTAAGTTCCATCCGTATCTTTTAGGCGTCGCCGGAAGTCAATACTTTTTATCATTGCAGGCTTGCGATATTATATAAAATTATATATTTGCGATATTAAAAAAAATGTATTGTTTTTTCTGGCACGTTTATACGGGCCGTCATCACTGGGGCGTCATGTTGGATTTGACGTCGCGGGGTGGCCATGTTGGAATTTTTAAAATCGTTCATTAATACAAATATAAATCAAAAAACAACTCATCAAATCATCTCTAGCCTGATTCACAATGATATTGCTAATTACCAACCTGATGAAATGTTTTACGGATGCTGTAACTGTTGTGTGCACAGATGCGGCCAGTGTAGCTGCCGCCCCCCTCATCACGGATGCACAAACTATCATTGGTTCCGTCACCAACCACTTCCAGGAGACCTTCGGGGCCGACACCACCGCCTAAACACGCAGGGAACACTGCAGGCACGCGGAAAGCCTGCACGGAAAAGTGTCCAGGCAAGAATAAATAAAATAAACCACGAGCAAAGATACTGCATGCGTCAACTTATTCATATTTATTGTCATCGCTACAGATTGAACTAGAAAGGCAATATTTGCGAGCAAATGCAGCATATTTCACTCCCAAGTTGTACAGAATGATCCTAGTCCAAAATTAACCCATCCAAGTCTAAATGCCCATCCCCTCTCAGCATCAATATAAATAAATAATGTTTTTTCCTTATGCCATGGGGGGGGGGCATATGCAAATACAAACCAAGAATATGTTTTGGAAAGAACGCCAACGTGCGTACTTTGACATTACATTACTCATTGCTAATCATTTGGGAGCACCAATAAGTAACCAATAATGGCTGTTGCTTCAAACTAGGTCACGAATTTGTTACTCCCCCTGGCGGAATTGCAACACTATACAATATTCTTACACGCGACACGAACTCTGTAGTGTCTGTTACCGTGGAAGGTATTCGTCAGTTTTTAGTTTGTTTACGTTAGGAAGTTTTAAAAGATACACAACAGACAGGTATGCATGCCTGCACAAAGAGATCACACTCGCCATCACTGTCATTAAAACCTTAGCATATTGCCTTTGACACTACGAAGATAATATTTTACCCTCTCTGATTTTCAATCGTCGTTTTTGGAACCAAAAACTGCTTTCAAAGAATGACCTGGTTTGTATAAGTTCTCTTTTCTTGTGAAGGATTACAATATATCCACCCTATTTCGCTGTCTAAAGATAAGTATCAGAAGACCTGTTTTTAAGTCGAGGTCCCCCACGCTGTATAACAATGCAAGGTTTACATAACCGGAGGGCTTTGACACGGTTTTAAATGTCAACGGATTTAAATGTGCGTCTAAATGTCATGGAAAATATTTTGAGGCCATAACAGACGTAATAGCATAGTAATAATCCCAAATGTTCGTCGTATATGGTGCTAAATTGTCAATTTTTGGTGAAATTCGAACTGTGAAACGGAGATCTAATGATTAGTGTATACAGTGAAACTTTTAATAAGAAGTGCACCAGACAGCTTATAATAATATTTGGGAGAGAGTTTACAGAAAGATTTTACTCTAGATAAGACAACATGGCGGATGTAAAAAATACCAAAAGGAATCGCTCTCCAAAAGTTGTAGAATCGGACATTCTAGCAGGATGATAACATGGTTTCAAAATTTACTGTACGTATATGTAAGTTTGAAATATGTGTATAGATTTAGGTAGTTTAAACGATGTCAACTGTATCTTTGCGTTATATTTTGTCTGACCATTACCTCTTCCCTCATGACCTCAATGGAAAGCCTACTCCAGATTTGAGCCTCTCATGAATGAACAAAGGTTCAAACAAACGTATGTAATCGTTTTTGTCCGTTTGGTATACAATTCTGTATTTCTATGTATGTCATCAGTGTATAGAAACTGGTCACAGTTGAAAGGAATCTAACATTTTATAGTATATGTTTATTCTATTTCCGTTTTGAATGTTTGTACATGGAGAATCTGTTGCTGAAACGATAAGACATTTTCTGTAGAATATGCTCCAATTTTCTAAAGGTCATCCGTCCGAAAATTACCACCTATGCTGACCCCTACTGACCCCTGGCACCCCAGGCGGCATCTGAAATTCCAATCTGGTCTATCACCATTTTTCGATCCGCTGAATCTTTTATCGGGAATTTGGTTCTAGGCTGGAGTAACGTCTTGCTTTTGTTCTCATTATCTGAAGTGTTCCAATGCACATCGTGCCAACGACCTGTTATCAAGTACTTATCTCTAATCCTGTGCATGAAGAAGGAAAAAAGGAAGTGCCGACACTTTTCAGTATAGGACAATGACCTGTATTTGCGTAACATAGAGAATGTCCCACAATAGTTTGAAGCGTTACAAAATTACACAGGAAATCAGTTACTCAAGCAGGTTGATAGAGTTGTCAGGCGTTTCAATTACATTTTGTAGCCTCCAACGTACTCCTTTTCGTTTAGTCACCGAAGAAAATTAGTGGATGGTACTCGAAAGGTCTGACAGTTGTCAAAATTTATCCAGTTGCTTGAGTAACTGTTTTCCTGTGTATTTCATTATCTAGATGTCTAACCTTCATCCACGTGTCACGAAATTAAAACAAACCTAAAACTTTGCCTTCTCTCCAGACTTCAAATGTTGAAAGGAAATAATGACTTAGTCAAAAGTTATGTAAGACTAACTCTTTGATCATTCGCAGCACCGTAAGAAATTGTGGTCAATACTAGTCTAAGGTACTGTATAAGTAGTTCGATGGATTAGATACCTTCATCGGCTGACGCGAGGTTACGTAAAACTGAACGTCATGGAAGTAACCGTAAGCACAGATGGCCACATGAAAAGAATAATGCCGAGTGGCCGAGAACTTTTAGTAAAGTAAACGTACCGTAGTCGATCTATACATTGAAAAAAAATCGACCCTGTTATCGGTTCATGACCTCACAACGAGAGAAGTCTGCACTAGTGCCCTATATATATATATTATACTAAAAAAACAGTATCGAATTATGAAGGGGACCTTGAAAAATACATATCCATAGTGCACAATGAATGCAAAAATTGGTCCTTCGTTTCGAAGTGACAACAAATAATAACTGAATATTCATATGAAAAACTTAACAAAACGCGATTTCAGCCATTCCGTAACGTTGATAACAGCCTACATGTATGTACCATGCGGCTCTACAAACCCAGTAGTTATGGAACTGAGGCAGAAATAATTACAGCGATTACGTCTTTGTTCCTGTGGACATTCCGTTGAATAGGATAAGTGGCACAGCAACAATGTGACAGCTACCTACTTTTAGACATGCCCCGCTGGCCTCCAATGCCCTAGGTGGCATTTTCTTAATGGGGATACAAAGAGGCTAATCTTAGAGATTTTCTGTCCTCTCACTGCAAGTGGCCACAGTCGTTTAGTTATTTTACAAGGGTGTCGAACATTTTGAAGTGTAACTCTCAATTACACACTTGTTCCACGTATTTTCAAAGAAGAGTGCGAAAAATCGGGTCTTATGCAATGGCATAGTTTTGTCTTAAGTAATGACAGAAGACTGTTTTGTAACGTTATATCTTAGCCTCTACCAGGCTTTAGAGGCGGATGGAATGAGTAGAAATTGTCCAGACAGATGACGTGCCAGGGAAGTTAGTCCGCTAAAAGAAGTACAATTGGCCGCTCTGAAAACTGTACTGCTTTAGTGGACTAACTCCCCAGGCATGTTATGTGTCCCTTTCGCCAATAATATCCACTCTTTCCAGCCGCATCGAAGGCCTGGTAGAGGCTAATTATATCTATCAAATGATAGTTTTTATAAACGACACAGGTCTTTCAGAATAAGAATGTGTAAATTTTCTGCGCGAATGTGAGCTGTTTTCAGGTAACACTTTTTCACGTAACAAGTTAATAGCACGTTGTTTGAGAACCGATAATTGTTTCTAATTGCTTTGCTGACATTCATGAAGAGACAAATGTGTGATTTGTGTCTTATTTCCGCCGGCACAGTCTGAAAGAAAAGCACAGAAGTCCCCGGAGATCGTTACTTCACCGTGTTAGTTTTCTCCTGACCATACCGATAGAGATTTTGCCACTTTTTCGACGACAACTTTTACAGAGGGAAAAAGGAGACTTCTTGGGAGGTAAGACGAAACATACATTTTTTTCTGTACGATAAACTATTTCTCAGATAGAACTATGTAAAGATGAAGTCGATTTTAAAATGTTAAGATAATACATTCTGCAACAGTTCAGGGCATTTCAAGGTATGGGGGTATAACAGAACGGTACGATGCATCTGTTGGTCTGGCCCTCATACTGAGACGATTCTCTACTCTGTTTAGTTTTTATTTTCTGCCTATATTAGCATGCACGCACCCACAAATGAGCAAGTGTTCGCACAAAACACACACATACACACACACGCACACAGACACATGTAAACAGATAAGAACACACGCACGCACGCACGCACACACACGCGCGCGCGCGCGCGCGCACACACACACACACACACACACACAAACAAACAAACAAACAAACAAGCACAAAATACGTACAAAATAAACGAATGAACCAGTTCCACCGGCCGGACCTTCATCCACACTGGCGTTCAGATTTGGAACCAACTCCCTGACACCATTGTGGGTAAAATCAACAACAACGGCCTGCAGTCTTTCAAAGTTAGAGTCCATGGACACCTCCTTCTTTGCAATTGAGAACTTGGCAGCTGTGAGCCACTGATTGCCCACTAAACTGTATTCTTACCATGTGTATGTACAATCAGTGGGTATTGCTCACTATACCTATTCAAAATAAGAATTTTTCACAGCCTCTTGGCTGAATTGCAGGTTATTTGACAAATATTCAAAAGTTACATTCATTCCGTCAGCACTGTTATAACAGAGACATTTCTAATATAAAATCATTTTCCTTAATACATGTATTTAAAAACAATTCTATCATGGCTAAACATAGGTAATACACAACGAACGCGCGAGATGATACTGAAATGTGCATGTAACAGCTGGTTCGCTGAAGATGACAGTAAACAGAGTTCCGTAATAGCGTGTCGCTGCGGGCTAGAATAGAGGTGAAATCGCGTGTGATGTTGATAAGCTGTTCTCTGCGCTGCTGAGATACAGGTGCAGCAAGGAGATACTCGTAGCACAGAGGGTACAGGTGTATTGAGGCCTGTCACCAGCAGAAAAGACATGTTGGGGG
>NW_017803921.1:1973815-1977581 GCF_001625305.1 Branchiostoma belcheri | reverse complement strand
CCACAGCGGGAACGCAGAGGGAACGCCGTGCAACTGTGTCGGCAGAACATTTTACGACAGCAGGAATTCTCTTTACACGGCGTTCCCTCTATCGCCAGTACCGCTTTCACCAGTACCGCTGTCGAGAAAATCTGTGTCTAAAGTGGGCCTAATGTGACTATCGACTAATTTTCGTAGGTCATCTAGACCGAGCAGGATGGATTTCAAAGAGATTTTCAAGAGATTTTGTGACCTAGTGTCTATCCGGTGACAAATAAGGCAGGAGGTCAATGACAGCGTGACCGCTCCTTCACAGAAATCAAAGAACAAAGCAGGGCGCCGGCAAAACTAAAAACAAACCTGTGTCGTCGGAGTTGTAATCTTATAATTACTGTCAACAAAAGACTAATGGGTTGAGCCTTTATTTTAGTTCATAGCACATTTATTATAGGTTCTTTTGTCGTCGATTTAATTATAGGGATTGGGGAATGTACACAGTAGTACTTTTGTAAGCGGCGGGGGGGCATAATATTTCTTGCGTAATGCAAATACGTTTTGTAGTAGACACTTAGGTCAAGCGAGTGATAATAATCACCGTTGCCTAAGAGTGGCCTTTAGCTCAAGATATGTGGGTAGCGCGTTTTGTTTTCTGCCCCATCTATGGAGACAAAATAATTAATGTAATTATCACTCAGAAATTTTGAAGAGAGATAAGAGTACGGTGGTTTTGTAGGTTAAAACAGCACGACAAATTCCATATGTTCCAAACAAATGAATTTTCAGTCCAAACGGTTTTCATTCATCAGACAGGACGTTAGAAATGCCCGTTTTTCGCACATTCCTTACATGTTCTATTTTCGTGGCATAGAGTATTTTTACGCCTTGTAATTCAGTCTTTTAGATGTCAGGATCGAAGTATAACGTTATTATTGTCTCTACAAAAATGAAACATTCATACACTTTGTTCGTAAGTGATTGGTCATTACTTATCCCGATGGCGACAGCGGTCGTTGAAAATTTGATCTATCTGTACCCGTTGTGTCGGAATAAAGTTCAACATTTCACTATTTTTTGTTTTTGTTCTCTGAAAATTTTATCCGTCTAGTTTTGCCTTTCTCCCATTATCTCACCAGTGTGACAGACTGCCATTTGAACCCGTTATGTGGACGCCTGGCTCCAGGCCAATACGTAACGCCTGACGCACGGAACTGTAGATAGCCATTACAAGGTCGCCATACAAAAGGTTTACGCCCTTTGATCCTTCACCCCTGGACAGGTACGTACGTACGCATGTATCCACCTGTTCTGTCATTTTCCGCTCCATTTACTTAAACGTAGGAGAGCGAAAACATATGTCATCATGGCAATAAATCAATGACAATAATTGTCACATGGCTGGGGCTGGTCTGTAATCAATGATAAGCCATTATTATATATCGGCGTCTTGGATAATAAGGCCGCACCAATTTGTTTGTTGGTTCTCGAATTTTCGGGAAAATATGGAATAAATATGTCAAAAACTATTCTGCATACAATACTAAAAAGTTAGTTTACGAAATTCAGTCGTCGTTTAGCAATATCCAATTTCTGTGGGAAAAACGCAAAAATCCAGAATTCCACTTGAGCGATGTACGTTTTGTAAAAAAAAGGTATCAGTATCAGTGTTCATCATCACCCCCATGCAGAGCCTACAATATCAATGTCCGTCACTACCCCCATGCAGACTCCATCTATGCTATTTTGGATGCCAGACTGTTCTTCAAGCCAATACACACGCCAGTCCACACTTAGACCCTGAGACGCACTATTCAATTTAACTGCGAAAGCTAGTTTAATTGTAATTTGCGGATTTTGTTTGGTCGGATAACTAACTATACTACTCTAAAATCCGTGCATTTTAGACAATTTCTTCTGTTTGGAAATTTAAAGCCCATTTTAAGTTAAGTGTAGACGTGATAGCTGCATGTGTACCTAAGGAATCAGAAAGTTGGCGCGTACTGAAGAAATTTCTGTGGATTTATCCGGTGAAAAAATGTTAACAACTATCTACCGAGGTTATTGACCGACAGAAGGTCGCCAAATTTGAACTCCTCTGAGAATGAGTTATATTGAGTGACCTGAGAACCTTGCTACAAGGTCTCGCTATATATACATTTTAGTCTACCGTATCTTAGTTAAGTTGATTTACTAAGTTGATTTGTATGTTTATTTTAATCAGTTGCTTCTGAGTTTGTATAAATATCTATCGTATGTGTGATGTACTTGTATTAGTGTTTCGGGATTTTGTCGGCACGGAGGCCTTGATAAGCTACTAGTGTTCCTGAACACCAGGCCATTCACTGTGTGGTAAATTGGTGAAAGTTATAAATAAATAGATAAATAAATAAACACCGGCCAGTCCCTGAATATCACCGATCGAAAGAACAGCGGTAGCTTGGCCGAAAACGTATACTAGCATTCGAGCCCGCAGATTCGTCTGGTGAGCTTTTTTTCTACTTACAGTGTGATCAGACAACTCACATATCTTCCTTTCTGTTTTCATGGACGTTTCATTCTATACCTACGTTCTGTGTGGGACGAACACCGATTGGAAATGATAATAGTGCAAAATGTCGTCTGATGTTTTTGGAAAGTTGTAGTCTATGAGTAGCCGGTATTTTTATGTAAATTGCAGGATCTGAATGCATGCCCCAGGGTCCTAGTACATTGTACAACCTGTTCAGGACTTCTCGGTATCCACCTGTGGACGATACCATCACAACACTGGGAGGGACAGCTTGTGCTAGGATGGAGGTTGTTTTTCGTTGATCGTTCGGCGATATTCAAAAAGTAATTCTAAAAGCGCCGAACATACCTAATGAGCTAGTAGGCAATAGGAAGTAGAAAAAAGAGGGGGTTGCGGAAAGCATTTTTTTCAGAGCGCATTAAATGCTGCCATTTATCCACATCGCCAGAGCTACAATAGCGACAAGACTATCAACTTTTGAACATAAAAATGTTGAAAACTGCACATCAAGATTATCGCGTATTTTATCATTTATAGAATTATGCATTCACATCTGACATCTCGTAATGCTGGTAACGAGTAATTAAATCACAATAGACTGTGATAGGGCTTGATTATAGGCGTCACAAAAGATGTCGTCCTGACGACATACCTTTAGTTGTGAAACAGGTTTTTGGTCCGGCCTAGTTTCAACATGCTTTAGGGTTTTTGTTTTTCAGTCGAGATTGGATCGTAACGCGAGTATCGACGCGAGCACTAGTCTGTTTACAGAACAAAAAACATGGTTTTACGTTTTAGTTTCAAAGTAATCCGAAGGAGAAACGCTGTCGCTTACCGAGGCTTATAGGATGTTTCCCACGATTTTTCCAGGAGGATTTGAAGATGAAGTTACAGCCGTATTCTGCATGGCCCTGGACCCGGCTCCTGTTGTATGTGGTAACCGCCATCGCCTGTACCTTCCTCGGCATGAAAACTCTGCACATTTTCACAGGTACGTGGGTTAGAACTTTGCAGTATTTAGTATGTATAGATTGTTCTATGACTTCTAGATTGGATTAATATCATAGTACTACTGTACATAGTAGTATAGTAACGGAAAACTGATGTTCTATCGAGTGGACTCAATAACCGTGTATAATCGCGTATAAACCCGCGGTATTTGTGCAAAAATTGTTTAATGTGGTTGAAGTGGGGTACATATAGCAGTATAGTAGCACGATAGGTTCTATCGAACTTAGCTTATACGAATCTGTATACTACTATCGGCAGACTTATGGCTGT
>NW_017803921.1:1960630-1973795 GCF_001625305.1 Branchiostoma belcheri | reverse complement strand
GCTGCATCTGCCCTGCCTTTGTATACAGCCCTATCGCGGTAAAGCTTGGCGGCACTCCTAACCACCGCCTCAGATGCTTGTTGATTTTCCTCTCGATCTCTGCAACAGACGTTAGTGGCATCTCGTAAACAGTTAGCAGCCACATCAATCTCGGCAACAACCCATTCTGGTACAGCCACGCCTTAAACTCCCTGGGAGGCCTGATTTCTCTATTCTCCTTAGCCACTCCTGGGTCTGTTCCACTGTACTGTGGACATTTCTCTTGTCTGTAAGTGTTTCATCGTACCACTTGCCCAGGCACTTAATTGGGTTGCCTTGTATTGATGGGATGGGGTCTCCCTGCACGTATAACTTGAATCTTCCTGAGATCTTCCCTTTCCTTATCACCATGCATCTAGACTTCTTGGGTTTGAACTTCATCCTTCCCCACGTTGCCGTGCGATCCAACTCTGCCAGCATCCACCTCGCTTCTATGTGGGAGATAGTTGTTAGGGTGATGTCGTCCATAAACCCTCTCAACGGTGGCTGTCTCGCCCCTGACTTCATCCTGGGGCCCTTCGCCTTAGTTGCTGCTGCATCAAGGAGCAGGTTCATCCCCATTATGAACAGGATAGGTGAGATGGTACACCCTGTCACAATGCCCTTCTCCAACTTCTGCCACTGCGTTGTGAAGCTGGCTGTCTTGAACCGCAGCTGGATTCCCCCGAGTAACTGTTGATCATACTCTTCACTCTTGGGGGACATGGTAGTGATCCATCGCTACCTGGATGAGCGCGTGTGGGATGGAGCCATACGCATTGGCCAAATCCAGCCACACCACTGTCAGGTCCCCCTTGCTTGCTTTGGCCTCCCTGATCATCTGGCTGAGTACCCCCGTGTGTTCCAAACATCCTGAGAAGCCGGGGATTCCCCCTTTCTGCACAGAGGTGTCGATGTACTTGTTTTTCGTCACATATGCCACCATTCTTCTAGCCAGTATGGAGAAGTAGATCTTGCACTCTACACTCAGCAGTGAGATTGTTCTGAACTGGTTTATGGTTGATGAGTTCTCCTCTTTTGGTACCAGGCAACCTTCCGCCTTTTTCCAACACTCAGGGATGGTCCCCTTCACCCAGATTCTCCGGAGCAGCCTCCACAACCGCCGCAAGAGCAAGGGGCATTTCTTATACACCTTGTAGGGGATCCCGCTCGGACCGGGGGCTGACCCTGCTCTAGCCTTTCTTACTACTTCCTGGATCTCTTTCCACGACGGTTCACTAGTGTCTAGCTGAAACTCTGGTTCTTCCACAGTCACTAGACCAGAAATTTCCTCCAAGGGCTGCTGTCTTAACTCATCGTTGTGCGTCTCCCTCAGGAACTCCTCAACTTCTTCCTTGGAGCTTGTTAATCTCCCTGACTTGGCTTCTCCCAACAGCGATCTTGTAAACCTGAATGGGTCCCTCACGAACTGGGCCCTCTTGTTTGTTCTGTCCTTCCTCCGTTTTCTTAAGCTCTCTGCCTTACGTAGATTACACAACGAATATAAGAATGGTTTATTCAAAAGACGAATCTCTCACAGCCTCTTGGCTGAATTGCAGGTTCCTTGACAAATATTCAAAAATTACATTCATTTCGTCAGCACTGTTATAACAGAGACATTTCTAATATAAAAACAAATAATTTTCCTCAATACATATATTTAAAAATTCTATCATGGCTAAACATAGGTAATACAAAAAGAACACGTGAGATGATACTGAAATGTCCATGTAACAGCTGGTTCGCTGAAGATGACAGTAAGCAGAGTTCCGTAACAGCGTGTCGCTGCGGGCTAGAATTGAGGTGAAATTGCGTGTGATATTGATAAGCTGTGTGTTCTCTGTGTTGCTGAGATACAGGTGCAGCGACAGTGGGTACAGGTGTACTGAGGTCTGTCACCAGCAGAAAAGACATGTTGGGGAGGGGGGGCGGCCATGACACTTAGGCCCACTTTGGACGCAGATTTTGCCACAGCGGGAACGCAGAGGGAACTCCGTGCAACTGTGTCGGCAGAACATTTTACGACAGCAGGAATTCTCTTTACACGGCGTTCCCTCTATCGCCAGTACCGCTTTCACCAGTACCGCTGTCGAGAAAATCTGTGTCTAAAGTGGGCCTAATGTGACTATCGACTAATTTTCGTAGGTCATCTAGACCGAGCAGGATGGATTTCAAAGAGATTTTCAAGAGATTTTGTGACCTAGTGTCTATCCGGTGACAAATAAGGCAGGAGGTCAATGACAGCGTGACCGCTCCTTCACAGAAATCAAAGAACAAAGCAGGGCGCCGGCAAAACTAAAAACAAACCTGTGTCGTCGGAGTTGTAATCTTATAATTACTGTCAACAAAAGACTAATGGGTTGAGCCTTTATTTTAGTTCATAGCACATTTATTATAGGTTCTTTTGTCGTCGATTTAATTATAGGGATGGGGGAATGCACACAGTAGTACTTTTGTAAGCGGCGGTGGGGGGGGGCATAATATTTGATTCCTTGCGTAATGCAAATACTAGTAGTCGACACTTTACATCCTAGGTCAACCGAGTGATAATAATAACCGTTGCCTAAGAGTAGCATTTGACTCAAGATATGTGTTATTTTATAACAAGTTAATCCATGTGGGTGTTATAGCAACATTATCAAAATAGCAGTGATTTGGTAACACGTCTAGGAACTTAAGAGAGTCTCATTCAAATGCTCTCACTATCACACATGCAGGACGCTCTGTTGTCTTCCCCATCTATGGAGACAAAATGATTAGTGTAATTATCACCCAGAAATTTAAAAGAGAGATAAGAGTACGGTGGTTTTGTAGGTTAAAATAGCACGGCAAATTCAAATGTTCCCAATAAATGAATTTTTAGTTCAAACGGTTTTTCTTTATCAGACATGACGTCAGAAATGTGTTTCATTTACGGTTTGGTAGTACCTTTCAAGAAGCCCGTTTTTATTCGCACATTCCTTTCATTTTCTATAAAAAAAGGTTCGAGATATCATTACTGGTCAGTGGCATAGAGTATTTTTACGCCTCGTGATTCAGTATTTTAGATGTCAGGATCGAAGCAACGGTATCATTGACAATGTCTCTACAAAAATGAACCATTCATACACTTGGTTCCTAAGTGATTGGTCATTACTTATCCCGATTACGACAGCGGTCGTTGAAAATTTGCTCTCTCTGTACCAGTTGTGTTGGAATAAAGTTCAACATTTTAAAATTTTTTTTTGGTCTCTGAAAATTCTATCCTTATACTTTTGCTTTTCTTCCATTATCTCACCAGTGCGACAGACTGCCTTGTGAACCCGTTATGTGGACGCCTGGCTCCAGGCCAATACGTAACGCCTGACGCACGGAACTGTAGATAGCCATTACAAGGTCGCCATACAAAAGGTTGACGCCCTTTGATCCTTCGCCCCTTGACAGGTACGTACGTACGCATGTATCCACCTGTTCTGTCATTTTCCGCTCCATTTACTTAAACGTAGGAGAGCGAAAACATATGTCATCATGGCAATAAATCAATGACAATAATTGTCACATGGCTGGAGCTGGTCTGTAATCAATGATAAGCCATTATTATATATCGGCGTCTTGGATAATAAGGCCGCAACAATTTGTTTGTTGGTTCTGGAATTTTCGGAAAAAATATGAAATAAACCTGTCAAAGCTATTTTGCATACAATAAAGTTGAGAAAGTCAGTCGTCGTTTAGCCATATCCAATTTCTGTGCGAAAAAAAGCTGTTTTAGCCTAAGATTAGAAAGTTTCATTCCACGATCGTATGGCCTACCTAAGTCAATGATGACCATTGTAGAATCTTAATTGACATTTGCCCTACAGCTTCGGCTATGGCTGAACAGTCCTATACGAGATCTGTAAAATTAAATTACACCTGGATCTCGAGGAATGTGTTATTTAGCCAACGATGATTTAGCCTTCAAAATTCCAGAATTACACTTGTGTGACGCATGTTTTGCCAAACGATGTCAGCATCAGTCTTCATCATTACCCCCATGCAGAGCCTACAGTATCAATGTCCACCACTACCCCCATGCAGACTCCATTAATGCTATTTTGGATGCCAGACTGTTCTTCAAGCCAATACACACGCCAGTCCACACTTAGACCCTGAGACGCACTATTCAATTTAACTGTTTAATTGTAATTTGCGGATTTTGTTTGGTCGGATAACTAACTATACTACTCTAAAATCCGTGCATTTTATACAATTTCTTCTGTTTGGAAATTCAAAGCCCATTTTAAGTAAAGTGTAGACGTGATAGCTGCATGTATACCTAAGGAATCAGAAAGTTGGCGCGTACTGAAGAAATGTCTGTGGATTCATCGGTGAAAAAATGTCAACGACTATCGGCCGAGCTCGAGGTTGTTGACCGACAGAAGGTCGCCAAATTTGAACTCCTCTGATCATGAGAATATATATCGAGTGACCTGGGAACCTTGCTACAAGGTCTCGCTATATATACATTTTAGTTTACCGTATCTTCTGCTAAGTTGATTTACTAAGTTGATTTGTATGTTTATTTTAATCAGTTGCTTCTGAGTTTGTATAAATATCTATCGTACGTGTGATGTACTTGTATCAGTGTTTCGGGATTTTGTCGACATGGAGACCTTGATAAGCTCACAGCTGTGTGGTAAACTGTTGTTTTAAACTTAAATCCACCCAGCAAGCATAGTCGCATATGGCGGTGCCCATCTCCGTTTCACACAGTTGTGTCACTATAGCAGGGGGCTAGTCCACTCCGTCTCAAATGCTGAGTGCTAAACAGAGAAAGCAGTATGTACCATTTTACCAAGTCTTTGGTATGACTCCGCCGGGGATCGAACTCACGACCTATCGCATGTAAGGCGAGCACGCTTGCCACTTAGCTATTGCACCGAAAGTTATAAATAAATAAATAAACAAACATCGGCCAGTCGGCAATATACTAGTATCGCACAACGATCGAAAGAACAGTGGTAGCTTAGCCGAAAACGTATGCTAGTATTTGAGCCCGCAGATTCGTCTGGTGAGCTTTTTTTCTACTTACAGTGTGATCAGACAACTCACATGTCTTCCTTTCTGTTTTCATGGACGTTTCATTCTATACCTACGTTCTGTGTGGGACGAACACCGATTGGAAATGATAATAGTGCAAAATGTCGTCTGATGTTTTTGGAAAGTTGTAGTCTATGAGTAGCCGGTATTTTTATGTAAATTGCAGGATCTGAATGCATGCCCCAGGGTCGTAGTACATTGTACAACCTGTTCAGGACTTCTCGGTATCCACCTGTGGACGATACCATCACAACACGGGGAGGGACAGCTTGTGCTAGGATGGAGGTTGTTTTTCGTTGATCGTTCGGCGATATTCAAAAAGTAATTCTAAAAGCGCCGAACATACCTAATGAGCTAGTAGGCAATAGGAAGTAGAAAAAAAGAGGGGGTTGCGGAAAGCATTTTTTTCAGAGCGCATTAAATGCTGCCATTTATCCACATCGCCAGAGCTACAATAGCGACAAGACAATCAACTTTTGAACATAAAAATGTTGAAAACTGCACATCATGATTTTCGCGTATTCTATCATTTATAAAATTATGCATTCACATCTGACATCTCGTAATGCTGGTAACGAGTAATTAAATCACAATAGACTGTGATAGGGCTTGATTATAGGCGTCACAAAAGATGTCGTCCTGACGACATACCTTTAGTTGTGAAACAGGTTTTTGGTCCGGCCTAGTTTCAACATGCTTTAGGGTTTTTGTTTTTCAGTCGAGATTGGATCGTAACGCGAGTATCGACGCGAGCGCTAGTCTGTTTATAGAACAAAAAACATGGTTTTACGTTTTAGTTTCAAAGTAATCCGAAGGAGAAACGCTGCCGCTTACCGAGACTTATAGGATGTTTCCCGCGATTTTTCCAGGAGGATTTGAAGATGAAGTTACAGCCGTATTCAGCATGGCCCTGGACCCGGGTCCTGTTGTATGTGGTAACCGCCATCGCCTGTACCTTCTTCGGCATGAAAACTCTGCACCTTTTCACAGGTACGTGGGTTAGAACTTTGCAGTATTTAGTATGTATAGATTGTTCTATGACTTCTAGATTGGATTAATATCATAGTACTACTGTACATAGTAGTATAGTAACGGAAAACTGATGTTCTATCGAGTGGACTCAATAACCGTGTATAATCGCGTATAAACCCGCGGTATTTGTGTAAAAATTGTTCAATGTGGTTGAAGTGGGGTACATATAGCAGTATAGTAGCACGATAGGTTCTATCGAACTTAGCTTATACGAATCTGTATACTACTATCGGCAGACTTATGGCTGTGGTGTGTGGTGTGTATAGATTGTTATGAGGGAGGGGTAAATGTTAACATTACACAATATATAATAGTAGGCCTGTAAACAAGGCTCTGTCGCGCAGACTTATAAAAGTGGCATCTGTATGTAGATGTCGTTCTATGACGGTAGGACGGGGGTTAATACTACTAACGACAATATACTTACTAGTATAGTATCGGTAAACTTAGTTCTGTCGCGAGATGTATAACTACGGTATCTGTGTATAGGTTCCTTTAAGAGGGCCTGCATGGGGGGTCCCGACAACGCTCTATGCTGAATTCGGAAACCTCTCGATTACGCTTTACGATAAATTCCAAGTGGCTACAACGCATTACGTAGAATTAAAACGGCGAATACGCTCTATGGAAAAGGGCATGCGGGCCACCCTTTAAGAGCGTGGAGTGGGTGTTACACATTACAAAACACATAGTTGTAAAGTGTAGGCAAACTAGGTTCTATCGGGCGAACTGCGGTATGCGTAGACTGTTCTATTGGGATGGTGGTTAAGACTACATAATATATAGTATTATACATGTAATATAGGTAGGCTATGTTGTTCTCTTGTGCGAACTTACATAAAACTGCTGTATTTGTGTATAGACTGTTCTATGAGGCTGGGGGGGATTTTATAGGCCGACATGATGATATGGACTAGCATAGTATCGGTAGACTTGCTTTTATCGTATATATACAGTAGTATACATGTAGTATCGATAGGTTATGTACATGTACATGTTCTATTACGCGAATTTATAACTGTGGCTAAAAGGGCCCTGTTTAAACCAAAGGAAGCGTTTCAAAATGCCATAGTTTGTCTGAGAAGTATTTTTAACGAAAATCCCACAGTAGCTTTAACAGCCTGCCTCCCAGGCCTGCAGTAACCAATGTATAATGTTTTATATAATGTTTTATTGGAAATTCATGCTCGAGCACTAATTGCAAGAACAAAAGAAACATTCGGTATAAGAACATGTCAATTAATACACAGAACTAGTCCTAACAAACTACTGGTAAAAACTACTGGGTCTGCCTTCTTTTTTGAAGATATGTGTGAAAGTTAGGGTAGAATTTGGAGGCTACGTCAAAGAGATCATTTCGTTCATTGCTATAGCGACTACAATTTGAGAATACATGTTTTATGCTAAAAAGCTTCCTTAGCAGACTCAGCATTAAACCAGCTAGCAACCTTCACCGGGTCTATGTATATAACACCGTCCTGTGCACAGCTGTTGCGTAACATATACGTAATATGTACGGTATAATTGTATAAGCATGTATCTTCCACGGCTACCTAAATCATATGTTTTTACATTGTAGTGTAACTCATTATAGATGTTAAAAGGATAGAACAACAGCCTTGACACTATAATGTTTATAAAAGGAGCAACAAACCAGGGTGATTTCTCAGAAGCCATGTCTAGAAAAACTCGGTAATTGGGAAGGTCGACACGTGAACTAGTTTAATACTTGTGTAACGCTTGGGTCTACTGTCATGCTTCTGTTCTCGTCAGTACTGTGTGGGTATGTTGTCTAAAAGTGTGTAATGGCGGTCAAAATGCTTCTTGTATAAGTTATAATGTTCCTGTTCACGATATAAGTGTAAATGCATGAACGGGTATTATTAGTCTGTACGGACAGCTAGAGAGGGCAGGTAGCTCACGAGCGTGAAAGGGCGGGGAGGGGGTACACACACCGCATCTACGATACCCTGAAGGAGACCTAACCTTGTCCATTACGTGGTCATTTTTTTGAGTAGACTGACGACTTTTATTTAAAATAAGGCTTGGCTGACGACTTTTATTTAACAAAGTCTGGCAGATGATGCATCTGGGCAAAGTGGAACACATGCACGCCCCCCCCCTACCATATGTTAAAGGAACACAAGAGATTCGATAAAATCTGTCATCATGTCATACATGGTATATCTAAAAAGTGATTTCTACACTTAGTTCGTTAGTCGATCGTAGTTTAGAGCGCTGCCGGCCGCTTGAAGTTGCGGCTAGCGCCTGGCGTTCACAAATTGGCCGCCGCCATTTTCCGCTCCCCGCCTTCGCAATGACGTAATCGCGACGTCAACGTTCGCGCGTTCGATGTAATTCGATCTCGGCACTGTCTCTGACGTCTTGTCTCTCTCTGTCTTGTTGTTGTTACTATCTCCTTCTCCATCATGCCGACCTAGTACCTATGTAGTGTGCAATAACAACAGTCAAAATAGACAAGACAGAGAAAGTACTGAGATCAAATTGCATCGAACGCGCGAACGTTGACAAAATTTTATCGAACCTCTTGTGTCCAGATATAGTACATCGTTTCGACGAGATTGAAAAAAATCGACGAATTATTTGTAATGAAAACATAATAGCCATAAGTTCTTAATGTGTTTTAAAATCTAAATGCAACAATCAACGGCGGCGTAGCGATGTTCTCTTCTGTGTACGTACCTGTATGCACTGTAGACAGTCAGTGTATGAGTGCGCAATTATGATAATAACACGTAAACAAAGTGGACTAGAATTTACTCCACTATTAAGCCAATTCCCCACATTCTGTCAGTAAACTAAGCCTGGTAACTATTCATGGTGGCCGGCTTAGGTTTATAGGAGACACCGTTTTACCAGCCCCAGAAAGTACTAAGCATGGCCTTTTTCTGACAACCTATCCTTTCAACCGCCTTTCTGATTACTGGATTCCTATATTGAACCAGTCGAACTCCATAAGAATTCCCCAGTGTGCACTAATCAACCTGAACCGACAGGCAGCTATCCCAGCACCACATAGATACCGGCAAGCTCACTATAGTATGGTTACCAGGCTAGTAGAGACCAATCTTTTAACTTATGCAATATTAAAATGATATGTTTTACTAGTTTTGTAGCTCATCTTTGATGAATAAATGAATAGTACGTTTTCTTCAATTAGCAATGCTCGCGAATGATAATTAAAATACGTTCTCACATACCACTAAACTAGAACGGGTATACATAGGATTTCATATATCACCTAGAACGAAGTATGTTAGAAAAGGGATTTGCTAAAACAAAGGTCATTTCAAATCTGACTGAAGTATACTCATGGATAAGTTTTGAACCAGGTTCTGGTCTAATAGCGACATGTTGTATCCTATCTAACATCTCGGGTACTGCAGTAGTGTGTCCAAGAAATTGGGATTGATATTGTGTATTTCGCTCTAATTTGTCACGGTTTCTATTACAGCACATTCCAATGTTACAAACCCGAATGTGGACGCGCATTTCGACGGGAAATCTAAGCCAAAGGCCGTATGGACATTCAATGGCTCAGAAAATGGAAGTCGATTGTCGTCTACTAAAGAAAATGTGGCAAATCCGAATGTTCCCAGGCTGCAGTTTACGAACAGATACCTTCCAACGGGAGGATTACCAAAGACAACAGCAAATGAGACCAACGACACTTCTACGCAGAGGAAAGAAAATAAACCTGGAGCAGAAAGCGTTGGCAAACTTAGGAATACATACAATGGAGTTGTAAATATGAATAAATATCTTCAAAAGTTCCCCTCAAAAAGGGGAAATGTAAAAACTAATCTTAATAAGATAGACACAGAAATGGGAGCTAGTAAAACAATGACATTGAAAAATCCAAGCAGTGAAAGACTTTTAACGAAAAAGAAACCTTTTCTAGATCTAGTTTTAGGAACAGGAAATGACATAGAAACAGGACACCAACAGACTTCCTCAAAAACAGTCAAGCAGAAGGCAAGAGAAAGAAGAGACATCCCCATAGAGACTATACAAACAACAGCAAAAAGTGCAGCATATATTGATAGCACGTCGGAGGGCTACTCCACTGTTGAGAAGTCTGCAGAAGAATCTACAATAGAAGGTCACAGTACGACCACACAGGAAACCATATTGCCTACAATTCTGTTATCGACAGAGCGAAGCACAGTGGCAGCGGGTCTTAAAGACACCACTGTGGCCGAAGCATCGACGGAGCAGGCTAATCCACATGGATCGTCTTCGTACACAGCTTCAAGTACTACAGTTGTCAACACGTCCGAAGGTCTATCCACTGTTGTGGAGCCAGAATCTACAATGGCAGACCAAAGCGCGACCATAACAAAATTTCCGGCAATGCAAGTGACAACAGAGCAAAGCACTCTGACGCCAACATTAGAAAAGTCTACCATGCCCGGGAAAGAAACGGAGCAGACCGAAACAATAGCACGGTCTATAATCACATCTCAAACACAGGGCGCTTCAAGCTCAGTTGATACAACGGTAGATTTGTCCACTGTGGTTGAGAATACAGCGCATTCTGAGACTGCCACAACAGAAGGCATCGGCTCGACCACAAGCACCTCAAAAACTACAGTCCAATCGACAAAACTTGAGCAGTCTACACGCGTAGACAAAATTACGACCACACAAGGAACTAACTTTCCTACAATGAAAGAAACAACAGAACAAAACATTGTGACACCTACGCCAGAAGATGAAACAACAACCAGCTCAAGAACTTCAGTCCAATCGACAAACCTTGTGGAAACTACACAAGGAGACAAAAGTACAACCATATCAGGCACCCAATTTCCTACAATACGGTTAACAACAGTACAAAGTACCGTGACTCCTACGCCTGAAGAAACCACAGAGAAAGAAACAACAACCAACGCAAGAACGTTAGTCCAATCGACAATACTTGCGGAGTCTACAAAGGTAGAGCAAGGTACGACTGCGCAAAGAAGCAGAGTTCCTACTTTGCCTGTGACAACAGAGCAAAGCTCTTTGACCCATTCCTTGGCAGAGACCACAGTGGCTAGTACAACAATGGAGAGGGCTAGCACATTTTGGGTGTCTTCCGCCACGTCTTCGACAGAAAGTGCCCAAAGCACAAACATTGCCACGTCGGAAGGTCATTCCACCGTATTTGAAACCACAGGTCAATCTTCGACTGGCATTGCATTTGGCATGAAGTCGACCGCTAGTAGCTCAAGCACTTCAGTACAATCGACAAAACCTGCTACATCTACATCAGAAGAGCAAAGTACGACAGCGCAAAGTACTAGAGTTTCTACTTTGCCGGTAACAACAGAAAAAGTCTACACGGCCGTACCAGGTACCCAATTTCCGACAATGAGTGTGACAACAGAACGAAGCACTGTGACACATTCGCCTAAAGAGACCACAGGCGATGAAACAACCCGGTCAAGAACTTCAGTCCAATCAACAAAGCTTGCGGAGTCTACACGGGTAGAAGGAAGTACGATCGTCCCAGATACCCAATTCCCCACAAGACAGTTGACAACAGTTCAAAACACTGTGACACCTACACCTGAAGAAATAACAGATGATGAAATAACCACCAGCTCAACTACTTATGCCCAATCGACGCAACTAGCGGAGTCTACACAGGGAGACGGAACTACGACCACAAAAGGAACCGAATTTCCTACAATTCAGGTAACAACAGAGCAAAGTACTGTGACGACTACGCTTAAAGAGACCACAGGCCATGAAACAACAACTAGCTCAAGAACTTCAGTCCAATCGACAAAAGTTACTGCATCTACACCGGGAGAGCAAAGCACGACTGCGCAAAGAACCAGAGTTCCTACTTTGCCGGTAACAACAGAGCAAAGCACTTCCTTGGTGACCACAGTGGGTAGTGCAACAATAAAGAGGGCTAGCGCATTTGGTTCGTCTTCAGCCACGTCTTCAACAGAAAGTGTCACAACCACAAACATCGCCCCGTCGGAAGGTCAATCCACCGTACTTGAAACTACAGGGCATTCTACAACTCGCACCAGTTATGAAGTCAAGTCGACTACAAGCAGCTCAAGCACTTCAGTCCAATCCACAAACCTTCCAGGGTCTACGGAGGTATACGGGGCTACATCCATACAAGGAACCAAATTTCCTACAATGAAAGTAACAACAGAACAAAGCACCGTGTCACCTTCGCCAGAAGAGATGACAGAGGACGTAACAACAACCAGCCTAAGAACGTCAGTCCAATCGACACTCCTTGAAGAGACTACACTGGCAGAAAAAAGTACAACCATACAAAGAGCAAAATTTCCAACAACGCATTTGACAACAGTACAAATTACTGTGACACCGACGCCTGAAGAAACCACGGAGAGTGTAAAAACAACCAGATCAAGAACTTCAAGCCAGTCGACAAAACATGAGGAGTCTACACTGGTAGAGCAAAGTACGACTGCGCAAAGAACAAGAGTTCCTACTTTGTCAGTAACAACAGGACAAAGTACTTCGACGCCAACGTTGGGAGAGACCACCACCACAGTGGCTAGCACCACAACAGAAAGTGCTAGCACATCGTCTTCCGTCACTTCTACAACACAAGGTGCCACAAGCACAATCGTTGCCACCTCGGAAGGTCAATCCACCGTACTTGAAACTACAGGGCATTCGACCACCGGCACTACATATGGAGTCAAGTCTACCACCAGCAGCTCAAGCTCTTCAGTTCAATCCACAAGCATTACAGAGTCCACACAAGTAGACGAACGAACGTCCCGGGTACCTGGTACCCAATTTCCTACAAGGCAGTCGACGACATTACAAAGCACGGTGACACCTACGACTGAAGAGACCACTGAGGATGAAACAACAACCAGCTTAAGAACGTCAGTCCTATCGACAATACTTCCTGATACAACACTTGTAGACAAAAGTACGTCTGTACAAGGAACTAAATTCACAACAAGGCAGGTGACCACATTACAAAGCTCGGTGACGCCTAAATGGACCACAACGGGGCAAACAACAACCAGATTAAAAAGTACGGCCC
>NW_017803921.1:1948162-1960610 GCF_001625305.1 Branchiostoma belcheri | reverse complement strand
CGGAATCGTCCTCCCTCCTGACTTCGACAACTGCTGGGGTCAGCTCGACAAGTGATACAAGCCCAATTGCCAGTACATCTGAAGGACATTCAACTGGTGGGCTCTCTACAGCTCATTCTACATCTTTCACAACTGTTGGAATAAGCTCGACAAGCAGCAAGGCAAGAAGTACTGTCCAATCGACAACTCTGTCGGCAACGTCAGTGAAATCGTCAACACATCCGGAATCTACACCGGTAGAGCTAAGTACGACTGCGCCAAGAAGCAGAGTTCCCACTTTGCCTGTAACAACAGAGCAAAGCACTTTGACGTCAACGCTGGCAGAGACCACCACCACAGTGGCTGGCACAACAACAGAAAGTGCTAGCACATCATCTTCCGGCGCGTCTACAGCACAAGGTGCCACAAGCACAGTCGTTGCCACGACGGAAGGTCATTCGACTGTAGTTGAAACTACCGGGCAATCTTCGACTGGCACTACGTATGGAGTCAAGTCAACCACAAGCAGTCCAAGTACACCAGTAATATCGAGTACAGCTTCAGAGTCTACAACGACAGAACAAGGTAGCACCTTGCAAAGAACCACGTTTCGTACAGTGCCGGCAACAACAGATCGAAGCACTGTAACATCAACTCTTGAAGAGACCACAGTGATTAGTACAACTGCAGGACAGACAAGCACACCGGAATCGTCCTCCCTCTTGACTTCGACAACTGCTGGGGTCAGCTCGACAAGTGCTACAAGCCCAATTGCCAGTACATCTGAGGGACATTCAACTAGTGGGCTGTCTACAGCTCATTCTACATCTTTCACAACTGTTGGGATAAGCTCGACAAGCAGCAAGGCAAGAAGTACTGTCCAATCGACAACTCTGTCGGCAACGTCAGTGAAATCGTCAACACATCCGGAATCTACACCGGTAGAGCTAAGTACGACTGCACCAAGAAGCAGAGTTCCCACTTTGCCTGTAACAACAGATCAAAGCACTTTGACGTCAACGTTGGCAGAGACCACCACCGAAGTGGCTAGTACAACAACAGAAAGTGGTAGCACATCGTCTTTCTCAACGTCTACATCACAAGGTGTCACAAGCACAACCTATGCCATGACGGAAGGTCATTCGACTGTAGTTGAAACTACCGGGCAATCTTCGACTGGCACTACGTATGGTGTCAAGTCGACCACAAGCAGTCAAAGTACACCAGTAATATCGAGTACAGCCTCAGAGTCTACAACGACAGATCAAGGTAGTACCTTGCAAAGAACCACGTTTCGTACAGTGCCCGCAACAACAGATCGAAGCACTGTAACATCAACTCTTGAGGAGACCACAGTGATTAGTACAACTGCAGGACAGGCAAGCACACCGGAATCGTCCTCCCTCTTGACTTCGACAACTGCTGGGGTCAGCTCGACAAGTGCTACAAGCCCATTTGTCAGCACATCTGAAGGACATTCAGCTGGTGGACTGTCTACAGCTCATTCTACAACTTTCACAACTGTTGGGATAAGCTCGACAAGCAGCAGCCCAAGAAGTACAGTCCAATCAACAACACTTTCGGCTACGTCAGTCGATTCGACAACACATCCGGAATCTACACCGGTAGAACTAGGTACGACTGCGCATAGAAGCAGAGTTCCCACTTTGCCTGTAACAACAGAGCAAAGCACTTTGACGTCAACGTTGGCGGAGACTACCACCAGAGTGGCTAGTACAACAACAGAAAGTGGTAGCACATCGTCTTTCTCAACGTCTACATCACAAGGTGCCACAAGCACAACCTATGCCACGACTGAAGGTCATTCGACTGTAGTTGAAAGTACAGGGCAATCTTCGACTGGCACTACGTATGGAGTCAAGTCGACCACAAGCAGTCAAAGTACACCAGTAATATCGAGTACAGGCTCAGAGTCTACAACGACAGATCAAGGTAGCACCTTGCAAAGAACCACGTTTCGTACAGTGCCCGCAACAACAGATCGAAGCACTGTAACATCAACTCTTGAAAAGACCACACTGATTAGTACAACTGCAGGACAGGCAAGCACACCGGAATCGTCCTCCCTCTTGACTTCGACAACTGCTGGGGTCAGCTCGACAAGTGCTACAAGCCCATTTGTCAGCACATCTGAGGGACATTCAACTAGTGGGCTGTCTACAGCTCATTCTACATCTTTCACAACTGTTGGGATAGGCTCGACAAGCAGCAACGCAAGAAGTACAGTCCAGTCGACAACACTTTCGGCTACGTCAGTCGAATCGTCAACACATCCGGAATCTACACCAGAAGAGCGAAGTACGACTGCGCCAAGAAGAGTTCCCACTTTGCCTGTAACAACAGAGCTAAGCACTTTGACGTCAACGTTGGCAGAGACCACCACCGAAGTGGCTGGTACAACAACAGAAAGTGGTAGCATATCGTCTTTCTCAACGTCTACATCACAAGGTGTCACAAGCACAACCTATGCCACGACGGAAGGTCATTCGACTGTAGTTGAAAGTACAGGGCAATCTTCGACTGGCACTACGTATGGAGTGAAGTCGACCACAACCAGTCAAAGTACACCAGTAATATCGAGTACAGCCTCAGAGTCTACAACGACAGATCAAGGTAGCACCTTGCAAAGAACCACGTTTCGTACAGTGCCGGCAACAACAGATCGAAGCACTGTAACATCAACTCTTGAGGAGACCACAGTGATTAGTACAACTGCAGGACAGGCAAGCACACCGGAATCGTCCTCCCTCCTGACTTCGACAACTGCTGGGGTCAGCTCGACAAGTGCTACAAGCCCAATTGTCAGCACATCTGAAGGGCATTCAACTAGTGGGCTGTCTACAGCTCATTCTACATCTTTCACAACTGTTGGGATAGGCTCGACAAGCAGCAACCTAAGAAGTACAGTGCAGTCGACAACACTTTCGGCAACGTCAACACATCCGGAATCTACACCAGTAGAGCTAAGTACGACTGCGCCAAGAAGCAGAGTTCCCACTTTGCCTGTAACAACAGAGCGAAGCACTTTGACGTCAACGTTAGCAGACACCACCACGGAAGTGGCTGGTACAACAACAGAAAGTGGTAGCACATCGTCTTTCTCAACGTCTACATCACAAGGTGTCACAAGCACAACCTATGCCACGACGGAAGGTCATTCGACTGTAGTTGAAACTACCGGGCAATCTTCGACTGGCACTACGTATGGAGTCAAGTCGACCACAGGCAGTCAAAGTACACCAGTAATATTGATTACAGCCTCAGAGTCTACAACGACAGATCAAGGTAGCACCTTGCAAAGAACCACGTTTCATACAGTGCTGGCAACAACAGATCGAAGCACTGTAACGTCAACTCTTGAAGATACCACAGTGATTAGTATAACCGCAGGACAGACAAGCACACCCGAAATGTCTTCCACCATGTCTTTGACTGTTAGTGCTACAAGCCCAATTGTCAGGACATCGGAAAGTTATTCATCAGGTGGACTGTCTACACGTTCTTCTACAGCCCAATCGACAACACTTTCGGAATATACATCGATAGAGCAAAGTTCGATTGCGTACAGAACCACAGGTCCTGCTTTGCCAATTACAACAGAGGAAAGCACTTTGTCGCATTCATCGACAGAGATCACAGTAGCTAGTGGGACATTGGAGATGAAAGGTAATTGATTTTTCCTTTTCCAGTTTTTCTTAGGTTTGAAAGTCGCTATATCTTAGGGTATAGGCATCTTAAAATGGTTGGTTGATTTATTTGTCGGTAATGTACCTGGCGATGGCTGCCCGGAGTGTGAAAGTGATGCATTGTATCTAACTACCTATAATGATCTTTCTTTTGGAACGTGGCAACCTGTGCAAAATGGTAGTTGTTGTACTCATATATTGTAGGTATACATATAGTGTGGCATCTTAAGATTCTTTATTTGTCTTTGAAAAAAGCGGGCAAGGAAACGTACCACGAAAATCTTTAGAAATCGATGTAGCATTGCTAAGGTCATACGGCGTAACATACCCGCGGGACAGCTTGGCTTTTTCTATAACCTCGTCTTATTTCTTTAGTAAAGCCAACTGAAATATTGGCGATTAAGAATAATATTTAGTATCCTTTGTCACTACATTAAACATTTTCAAGTAAGATGTTTATTATATGATTGGATAATATTGATGTCTCTTATTTCCACAGTCCCAGCGAGAATTGGATTAAAACTCACTCTTGGGGCCCTGGAATGGGATGCGGAATTGTTAGTCGTCTCTAGCAATCAGTTTAGAGGCATTTCCAGTATTTTGATTGATAAGGTGACAAAGCAATTTTAAACTGATTTTTATGAATGTATATCGATTGCAGATTAAGTCGTTAAATGATCATCCAAACTTTCATTTTCTCAGTTGTACCTTAATGTATAAACTCTCAGGTACATTGCTCCGACTTGAATGACATTAAATACTTGGTACAGTTGCTGCGTATCTGGTAAATATGCTTAACTTTATTATCCTCCTTAGATATCAGAGTACTTTACTCGCAGTCGGTGGAACACGACTTTCTACAGCGCTAAAGTGATAAACTTTTACGAAGGCAGTGTCGTATCTACGGTTCTTCTCAACTTTACTACCCCCTGCGTCGAAATGGAAGAGGTAGCAGGTTTTTTAACTGAGTCAATTGCTTCCGACGGCAACAACACGCTAGGAATCGTTCTACGGACTACCGATGGTACGTTGTCTTCTGTTACATTTACACTCGTATACGCAATGTAAAATAATCTACATTGTGCAACCAGTGCAAGCTATCCTGGTGTAATACAACAACCTAGGGTACATACAAATTATATATATATTTTACTCCACCATAGTAACCAATCATGGAGAAATTAATTTACTAAAAGTTTACATTGAGATTCTTTCTGTACGATTTCCTAACAGGTATGTCCACATAGAGAACTACAACCTAAAACACTGTTGATATTTTCTCCCAAACAGAGATTTGCTCCAATGATTACTGTTCCAACGAGTCATCTTGCTTCTTGGTTGGCTCTGACAGGAAATGCAGGTAAGGCATGTTCATTTTCAGTCATGTTCATTTTCATCAATAAACAAGACAATGTTTATTAATTGTATTCGCATTGTAATGCTCATACCCTATCAATCCCTTTACAGAACGAATGATACAGTTGTACCAAGCCCCTGCGAAGGTAAGATCTTTGTCGACTTTGTGTGAAGCTTCAATTATACTCAAGATACTCCATTGAAAAACCACAATATCATCACTACTTAAAGCGTGATCAACAAATTTACATAATACTACGAACATAAGACACAAATTATCATACTTGTCAACATTGTATTTAGCATCAAAACTACAAGCCAAGCTATTAACAAAACTATGGTCATTTTAAACATTTTTAACAATTCCAGCTACGTCTTCGACAGAAAGTGTCGCAACCACAAACGTTCCAACATCAAAAGGTAGCATCTCAACAAGTACATTCCAATGGACAACAATTTCAAAATCTACGTCGACAGAGCAAAGTACAACTGCGCAAAGAAGTAGAGTTCCCACTTTGCCTGTAACAACAGAGCAAAGCACTTTGACGTCAACGCTGGCAGAGACCACCACCACAGTGGCTGGTACAACAACAGAAAGTGCTAGCACATCGTCTTCCGCAACGTCTACATCACAAGGTGCCACAAGCACAACCTATGCCACGACGGAAGGTCATTCCACTATAGTTGAAACTACAGGACAATCTTCGACTGGCACTACGTATGGAGTCAAGCCGACCACAAGAAGTCCAAGTACACCAGAAAGTGCTAGCACATCATCTTCCACAACGTCTACATCGCAAGGTGCCACAAGCACAACCTATGCCACCTCGGAAGGTCATTCCACTATAGTTGAAACTACAGGGAAATCTTCGACTGGCACTACGTATGGAGTCAAGCCGACCACAAGAAGTCCAAGTACACCGGAAAGTGCTAGCACATCGTCTTCCGCAACGTCTACATCACATGGTGCCACAAGCACAACCTATGCCACAACGGAAGGTCATTCCACTATAGCTGAAACTACAGGGCAATCTTCGACTGCCACTACGTATGGAGTCAAGTCGACCACAAGCAGTCCAAGTACACCAGTAATATCGAGTACAGCCTCAGAGTCTACAACGACAGATCAAGGTAGCACCTTGCAAAGAACCACATTTCGTACAGTGCCGGCAACAACAGATCGAAGCACTGTAACATCAACCCTTAAAGAGACCAGGGTGATTAGTACAACGGCAGGACAGACAAGCACACTGGAATCGTCTTCCCTAATGGCTTCGACAACAGCTTTGGTCAGCTCGACAAGTGCTACAAGCCCAATTGTCATCACATCTGAAGGGCATTCAACTAGTGGGCTGTCTACAGCTCATTCTACATCTTTCACAACTGTTGGTATAAGCTCGACAAGCAGCAGCCCAAGAGGTACAGTCCAATCGACAACACGTTCGGCGACGTCTGTCGAATCGTCAACACATCCGGAATCTACACCAGTAGAGCTAGGTACAACTGCGCAAAGAAGCAGAGTTCCCACTTTGCCTGTAAAAACAGAGCAAAGCACTTTGATGTCAACGCTGGCAGAGACCACCACCACAGTGGCAAGTACAACAACAGAAAGTGCTAGCACATCGTCGTCCGACACTTCTACATCACAAGGTGCCACAAGCACAACATATACCACCTCAGAAGGTCATTCCACTATAGTCGAAACTACAGGGCGATCTTCGACTGGCACTACGTATGGAGTCAAGTGGACCACAAGCAGTCCAAGTACACCAGAAAGTGCTAGCACATCGTCTTCCGCAACGTCTACATCACAAGGTGCCACAAGCACAACCTATGCCACGACGGAAGGTCATTCCACTATAGTTGAAACTACAGGGCAATCTTCGACTGGCAGTACGTATGGAGCCGAGTCGACTACAAGCAGTCCAAGTACACCAGTAATATCGAGTACAGCTTCAGAGTCTACAACAACAGATCAAGGTAGCACCTTGCAAAGAACCACATTTCGTACAGTGCCGGCAACAACAGATCGAAGCACTGTAACATCAACTCTTCGAGAGACCACAGCAGTTAGTACAACTTCAAAGCAGACAAGTACTCCTGATTTTTCTTCCACAATGCCTTTGACACTAAGTGCTACAAGCCCTATTGTCAGTACATCGGAAGGGCATTTAACGAGTGGACTGTATACAGTTCATTCTACAGCCCGATCGACAACAAAATTTACACCGATAGAGGAAAGTTCGACTGCGCACAGAACCACAGGTACTACTTTACCAGTAACAACAGATCAAAGCACGTTGACGCCTTCCTTGACAGAGGCCACAATGGCTACTACGACTTTGGAGATGGAAGGTAATTCATTATATTTTTATTTCCACTGTATTTTAGCTTTGGAAAGAAATGCATTATATAGTAACTACCTATAAGTATCTTACTTTTTGAACGTGACAACCTATGCAAAATGTTAGTTGTTGTACCTACAACTTGTAGTTTAACATATAGTGTTCCATCAGTTAAGGCATTTTTGTCTCCTTATGATTCTGTTTTGTCTTTTGTGAAGAAAGCCGGGAAGAAAAGGTAAGACGCGAATCATTAGAAATCCTTGCAGAATTACAAAGGTCATACGGGGTAAAAATAACAGCTGCATCTATAACTTTGTCTTATCGCTTCATCAAAACCAACTCTTTAAGACATTGAAGATAGATGATAATTTCTAGTTGCCATTATCGCTACATCAAAACCTTTTAATTAAGATGTTTATTTCATTCTTGGACAAATTGTTGTCTTTTGTTTCAGTCCCAGCGAGAATTGGATTGGAAGTCACCCTTGGGGCCCTGGAATGGGATGCGGAATTGTTAGTCGTCACTAGCAACCAGTTTAGAGGCCTTTCCAGTATTTTGATAGACAAGGTGAGGGAGTAAACTTACATGCATTCTTTTTCTATCAATTTATATCAATTACAGATAATTCGTTTACTGATCAACTGATCCATACTTTCATTTTCGGCCCATGATCCATGTAATTTACATCAAAGGTCAACCAGCTTGTACTTTACCGATAATATTATCTATAATCATCCTAGTTCACTACTTTAATTAACACACAATTTACAAGTTTGGCATATTCTTATATATATATATATATATATATGTGATCCAGATGGAAAGTATTACGACATTTTTAATGGGAATGGATGGCTATCATTATCAAGTCTTTATGATAAAAGTATGCAAGATAACAGTCTCCATCATTTAGTATCCTTTTTATAACTTTGCTACCGAAAATGTTTACAATAAGGCTCCTACAAGACTACCCGTTAGGTGGCAGTTTACATTGACTGAGCTGATGAAAAACGTTTCGTTGTTGTGTATCTGGTAATGATGTTTAACTTCTTTATTTTTCTTAGATATCCGAGTACTTAAATCCCAGTGGGTGGAGCACGACTTTCCACGGCGCTACAGTGATACAATTTTACGAAGGCAGTGTGGTATCTACGGTTCTTCTGAACTTTAGTACTCCCTGCGTAGAAATGGAAGAGGTAGAAGGATTTTTAACTGAGTCAATTGCTACCGACGGCAACAACACACTGGGAATCGTTCTACGGACTACCTACGGTACTTTGTTTTCTAGAAAATTTTATTCATCTGTATTCAGCAACCAGTGCATGCTATCCTGGTGTAAAATAGCAATCCAGATCGCAAACAGGTACATTTATATGCCCATAAACAGCAAGCTAAAACCTAAAACTGTTGATATTTTGTCCCATACAGAGATTTGCTCCAATGATTACTGTTCCAACGGGTCATCTTGCGTCTTGGTCGGCTCTGATAGGAAATGCAGGTAAGGCATGTTCATTTTCATCAATGTTCATTTTCGTCAGTAAACAATACATCGTTTATTAATTGTATTCGCAGTGTAATGCTCATACCCTATCAATCCCTTTACAGAATGAATGATACAGTTGTACCAAGCCCCTGCGAAGGTAAGATCTTTGTTGACTTTGTGTAAAGCTCCAATTATGCAAAAGATACTCCATTGAACAACCACAATATCATTACCAATTAAAGCGTGATCAACAAATTTACATAACCCTACGAACAAAGACACAAATTACCATACAACGTGGTCAGGTTTGTCAACATTGTATTTAGCATCAAAGCTACAAGCTGCCTAGTAAACAAACTATGGCCATTTTCACGGTGGTAAAATCTGGGCTGCAAAGTTCCCACATTTCATAGAATCCGAACTGTGTTCGATCGTGTTCGATCTGGGCAATTCGAATCGAACCCGCGTTCCATTTCGGGGTCACCTGCGGTCATTTACAATAAAGCGGCAAAACAAGCCCTTCTGCCTGAGTGCCTCGCAATAGATAAAAAACAACACTTTTCTATCGATACAAACAGTTTCCTGGACAGTACATGTCCGCTATAATTGTTGGTGGGTAAGTAACATATAGCGAAGCTACTGTCGTATCCTTGGGTGACCTTGAATACTGTAATGATTCTTTACGCCTGTATGAATAACACAATGCACACTTTCTGGCGATATGACATGTATGCAAAACTCGTTCAAACCTGGAAACATGGAGAGTAAAACATACCCCATTTATGGCTCAAAATGACTGTAACGGTTGTCCCGAAAATCGTGTTTTAGGGATTTTTGAAAAATGACCTCAATTTTGAATTATGGGTAATTTAGTGAGAAAAATGTCAAAAAATGTCATTTTTTCACCAATATGTCGACAAAAACTAGACTTAAAATCAAAAATCCCTAAAACATGATTTTTGATCTTATTCCTAGTCTGCGAAAAATATAAAAATCGAGGATCTGGGGTAATATACGTAGCCAGGTTTGAACGATGTTTGCCTAAAAACGTGACATGACTTGTGCTCGGAAACCCGAAAATAATCGTCTTTCTGAGCGAAATTTAAAAAAAATCAGTGATTTAACATAAAAATCTAACATTTAAAGGATGTTAAGACCATAATTTCATTTTAATTTGACGAAATTTACCACTAAATATTATTTGCTTATTTTCAAATATTTTACGGGTAGTCCAAAACAGGCCAAAATAGCGTCTTGTAACCAGATACCTTTTCGAACGCGCATAGCAATGGGAAGGAATGCCGTAGTGACAGACCGCCGTGTTTTAACGTTTTCATCAATTTCAGCCACCTCTTCGACAGAGAGTGCCCCAACCACAAATGCTGCCATATCAAAAGACAGCAGCTCAATAAGTACAGTCCAATCAACAACGCTTTCAAAATCTACGTCGACAGAGCAAAATACGACTGCGCAAAGAAGTAGAGTTCCAACTTTGCCTGTAACACCAGAGCAAAGCACTATGGCGTCAACGCTGGCAGAGACCACCACCACAATGGCTAGTACAACGACAGAAAGTGCTAGCACATCGTCTTCCGCCGCGTCTACAGCACAAGGTGCCACAAGCACAATCGTTGCCACGACGGAAGGTCATTCCACTGTAGTTGAAACTACCGGACAATCTTTGACTGGCACTACGTATGGAGTCAAGTCGACCACAAGCAGTCCAAGTACACCAGAAAGTGCTAGCACATCGTCTTCCGCAACGTCTACATCACAAGTTGCCACAAGCACAACCTATGCCACGACGGAAGGTCATTCCACTATAGTTGAAACTACAGGGCAATCTTTGACTGGCACTACGTATGGAGTCAAGTCGACCACAAGCAGTCCAAGTACACCGGTAATATCGAGTACAGCTTCAGAGTCTACAACGACAGATCAAGGTAGCACCTTGCAAAGAACCACATTTCGTACAGTGCCGGCAACAACAGATCGAAGCACTGTAACATCAACTCTTGAGGACACCACAGTGATTAGTACAACTGCAGAACAGACAAGCACACCGGAATCGTCCTCCCTCTTGACTTCGACAAGTGTTGGGGTCAGCTCGACAATTGCTACAAGCCCAATTGTCAGCACATCTGAAGGGCATTCAACTAGTGGGCTGTCTACAGCTCATTCTACATCTTTCACAACTGTTGGGATAAGCTCGACAAGCAGCAGCCCAAGAAGAACAGTCCAATCGACAACACTTTCGGCAACGTCAACACATCCGGAATCTACACCAGTAGAGCTAAGTACGACTGCGCAAAGAAGCAGAGTTCCCACTTTGCCTGTAACAACAGAGCAAAGCACTTTGATGTCAACGCTGGCAGAGACCACCACCACAGTGGCTGGTACAACAACAGAAAGTGCTAGCACATCGTCTTCCGCTACGTCTACAACAGAAGGTGCCACAAGCACAACCTATGCCACGACGGAAGGTCATTCCACTATAGTTGAAACTACCGGGCAATCTTCGACTGGCACTACGGATGGAGTCAAGTCGACCACAAGCAGTCCAAGTACACCAGTAATATCGAGTACAGCTTCAGAGTCTACAACGACAGGTCAAGGTAGCACCTTGCAAAGAACCACATTTCGTACAGTGCCCGCAACAACAGATCGAAGCACTGTAACATCAACTCTTGAGGAGACCACACGTGATTAATACAACAGCAGAACAGACAAGCACACCGGAATCGTCCTCCCTCTTGACTTCGACAAGTGTTGGGGTCAGCTCGACAAGTGCTACAAGCCCAATTGTCAGCTCATCTGAAGGACATTCAACTAGTGGGCTGTCTACAGCTCATTCTACATCTTTCACAACTGTTGGGATAAGCTCGACAAGCAGCAGCCCAAGAAGTACAGTCCAATCGACAACACTTTCGGCAACGTCAACACATCCGGAATCTACACCAGTAGAGCTAAGTACGACTGCGCAAAGAAGCAGAGTTCCCACTTTGCCTGTAACAACAGAGCAAAGCACTTTGACGTCAACGCTGGCAGAGACCACCACCACAGTGGCTGGTACAACAACAGAAAGTGCTAGCACATCGTCTTCCGCAACGTCTACATCACAAGGTGCCACAAGCACAACCTATGCCACGACGGAAGGTCATTCCACTATAGTTGAAACTACAGGACAATCTTCGACTGGCACTACGTATGGAGTCAAGTCGACCACAAGCAGTCCAAGTACACCAGAAAGTGCTAGCACATCGTCTTCCGCAACGTCTACATCACAAGCTGCCACAAGCACAACCTATGCCACGACGGAAGGTCATTCCACTATAGTTGAAACTACAGGACAATCTTCGACTGGCACTACGTATGGAGTCAAGTCGACCACAAGCAGTCCAAGTACAACAGAAAGTGCTAGCACATCGTCTTCCGCAACGTCTACATCACAAGTTGCCACAAGCACATCCTATGCCACGACGGAAGGTCATTCCACTATAGTTGAACTACAGGGCAATCTTTGAACTTGGCACTACGTATGGAGTCAAGTCGACCACAAGCAGTCCAAGTACACCGGT
>NW_017803921.1:1923141-1947734 GCF_001625305.1 Branchiostoma belcheri | reverse complement strand
GTAGTTGAAACTACCGGGCAATCTTCGACTGGCACTACATATGGAGTCAAGTCGACCACAAGCAGTCCAAGTACATCAGTACAACCGACTACAGCTGCAGGGTCTACAACGACAGATCAAGGTAGCACCTTGCAAAGAACCACATTTCGTACAGTGCCGGCAACAACAGATCGAAGCACTGTCACATCAACTCTTGAAGAGACCACAGTGATTAGTACAACTGCAGAACTGACCAGCACACTGGAATCGTCTACCCTCATGACTTCCACAACGGCTGGGATGAGCTCGACAAGTGCTACAAGCCCAATTGTCATCACATCTGAAGGACCTTCAACTGGTGGACTTTCTACAGCTCATTCTACAACTTTCACAACTGTTTGGATGAGCTCGACAAGTAGCAGCCCAAGAAGTACAGTCCAGTCGACAACACTTTCGGAAACGTCAGTCGAATCGACAACATATCCGGAATCTACATCGTTTGAGCAAAGAACGACTGGGCAAAGAACCAGAGTTCCCACTTTGCCTGTAACAACAGAGCAAAGCACTTTGACCTCAACGTTGGCAGAGACCACCACCACAGTGTCTAGTACAACAACAGAAAGTGCTAGCACATCGTCTTCCGCCACGTCTACAACACAAGGTGCCACAAGCACAATCGTTGCCACAACGGAGGGTCATTCCACTGTAGTTGAAACTACCGGGCAATCTTCGACTGGCACAACATACGGAGTCAAGTCGACCACAAGCAGTCCAAGTACATCAGTAGAACCGACTACAGCTGCAGAGTCTACAACGACAGATCAAGGTAGCACCTTGCAAAGAACCACATTTCGTACAGTGCCGGCAACAACAGATCGAAGCACTGTAACATCCACTCTTGAAGAGACCACAGTGATTAGTACAACTGCAGAACTGACCAGTACACTGGAATCGTCTACCCTCATGAATTCCACAACGGCTGGGATGAGCTCGACAAGTGCTACAAGCCCAATTGTCATCACATCTGAAGGACCTTCAACTGGTGGACAGTCGCCACGTCATTGGTCGACAATAATTACAGGTTCGTGCTTTTTTATATTTTGATTATGACATTTATCTTATATTATTCACTTAATTTAATCAATCGTCGCTGGCCTATGCTCCACACGGGGTCAAGGGCCCAGGTAAGGTTAGGTAATGGGAGCGTGAGTGAAGTCTATTTTTTGTGTTATGATAGTAAAGTGACAGTGTATCTTCGTGCATATGTTGGCTGAAATTAAGAAAAGAGGTTTTGTGACTTTGTCTTTACATCACTAACGTCATTTAAGGTAAGTTTTGATGGAATGCCGTAAAGGAACACATCAATAGATATCAGTTATGAAGAATATATTCATGCATGCATACCCCAAGGTAGGTATAACCCAAGCACACACAACTGTTCTTACACCTCTTTATTTGTAACGACAGAACTTTCTAAATCGACTTCGACGGAATCTACCTCATTGCAAAATAGTATATCTCATACGACGAACAATGACACACCGACTAAGACCCCGACAGAACAACAAAGTACAGATAATAGTCGATTAACAACAATGGAGCCTAGCATTTCGCAAGGCAGCATATTCTCAACTGTACCGCTAACAACAGAACAAAGCACGTTAACGCCTTCGTTGGCGGGAACTAGGGAAGGCAAAACAAAAGGGACGACTACAATTCAACAATCTACACAGGTAGAGCAAAGTACCAACGCGCAAAGGACCAAAGTTCCAACAGAGAAAAGCACGCTGACGCCCTCCCTGGCACAGACAACCATGCCTAGTACGACAACAGAAACGACAACACTGTCTCCATCTACGACAGCACAGAAAATTACGACTGCGCAAAGAACAAAAGTTCCCACAGTGCAGCTAACAACAGAGCAAAGCACTGTGACGCCTTCCTTGGCAGAAACTACTGTGGCTAGTACAACAGACATGGCTACCACATTCGGATCTACTTCCCCCACGACAACGAGTAGTCCGACAAGCACAATGATTGTCTCCTCGGAAGGTCCTTCTACCGTAGTGGAGACTACAAGATATTCGACCACTGGTACAACATATGGAATTAGCTCGACCAAGAGCAGTCCAAGTACATCAATTCTAACGACTACAGGTGCACCATCCACACCTGAACATCAAAGTACCACTTTGGAAAGAACTACTTTCCGTACAGTGCCAGCAACAACAGATCGAAGCACTGTGACATCGACTCTAGAAGAGACCACTCTTCCCAGAACAACTACGGACCAGACAAGCACACTTGAACCGTCTTCCAAATATTCAACAGCAAGTGCTACAAGCACTCTTGAAAGCACATCCGAAGGTCGTTTAACTAGTGTACAGTCTACGGCCTATTCTACAGCTGGCACTACGACCAGAATAAGCTCGACAACAGGCCCAAGAACGTCCGTCTACTCGACAGAGCAAAGTACCACCGCGCAAAGGACCAAACTTCCAACAGTGCTTGTAACAACAGAGCAAAGCACGTTGACGCCCTCCTTGGCACAGACAACCATGTCTAGTACGACAACAGAGACGACAACAATGTCTAGATCTACGACAGCAGAGAAAATTACGACTGCGCAAAGAACAAAAGTTCCCACAGTGCAGCTAACAACAGAGCAAAGCACTGTGACGCCTTCCTTGGCAGAAACTACTGTGGCTAGTACAACAGACATGGCTACCACATTCGGATCTACTTCCCCACGACAACGAGTAGTCCCACAAGCACAATGATTGTCTCCTCGGAAGGTCCTTCTACCGTAGTGGAGACTACAAGATATTCGACCACTGGTACAACATATGGAATTAGCTCGACCAAGAGCAGTCCAAGTACATCAATTCTAACGACTACAGGTGCACCATCCACACCTGAACATCAAAGTACCACTTTGGAAAGAACTACTTTCCGTACAGTGCCAGCAACAACAGATCGAAGCACTGTGACATCGACTCTAGAAGAGACCACTCTTCCCAGAACAACTACGGACCAGACAAGCACACTTGAACCGTCTTCAACCAAATATTCAACAGCAAGTGCTACAAGCACTCTTGAAAGCACATCCGAAGGTCGTTTAACTAGTGTACAGTCTACGGCCTATTCTACAGCTGGCACTACGACCAGAATAAGCTCGACAACAGGCCCAAGAACGTCCGTCTACTCGACAGAGCAAAGTACCACCGCGCAAAGGACCAAACTTCCAACAGTGCTTGTAACAACAGAGCAAAGCACGTTGACGCCCTCCTTGGCACAGACAACCATGTCTAGTACGACAACAGAGACGACAACAATGTCTAGATCTACGACAGCAGAGAAAATTACGACTGCGCAAAGAACAAAAGTTCCCACAGTGCAGCTAACAACAGAGCAAAGCACTGTGACGCCTTCCTTGGCAGAAACTACTGTGGCTAGTACAACAGACATGGCTACCACATTCGGATCTACTTCCCCCACGACAACGAGTAGTCCCACAAGCACAATGATTGTCTCCTCGGAAGGTCCTTCTACCGTTGTGGAGACTACAAGATATTCGACCACTGGTACAACATATGGAATTAGCTCGACCACGAGCAGTCCAAGTACATCAATTCTAACGACTACAGGTGCACCATCCACACCTGAACATCAAAGTACCACTTTGGAAAGAACTACTTTCCGTACAGTGCCAGCAACAACAGATCGAAGCACTGTGACATCGACTCTAGAAGAGACCACTCTTCCCAGAACAACTACGGACCAGACAAGCACACTTGAACCGTCTTCAACCAAATATTCAACAGCAAGTGCTACAAGCACTCTTGAAAGCACATCCGAAGGTCGTTTAACTAGTGTACAGTCTACGGCCTATTCTACAGCTGGCACTACGACCAGAATAAGCTCGACAACAGGCCCAAGAACGTCCGTCTACTCGACAGAGCAAAGTACCACCGCGCAAAGGACCAAACTTCCAACAGTGCTTGTAACAACAGAGCAAAGCACGTTGACGCCCTCCTTGGCACAGACAACCATGTCTAGTACGACAACAGAGACGACAACAATGTCTAGATCTACGACAGCAGAGAAAATTACGACTGCGCAAAGAACAAAAGTTCCCACAGTGCAGCTAACAACAGAGCAAAGCACTGTGACGCCTTCCTTGGCAGAAACTACTGTGGCTAGTACAACAGACATGGCTACCACATTCGGATCTACTTCCCCCACGACAACGAGTAGTCCCACAAGCACAATGATTGTCTCCTCGGAAGGTCCTTCTACCGTTGTGGAGACTACAAGATATTCGACCACTGGTACAACATATGGAATTAGCTCGACCACGAGCAGTCCAAGTACATCAATTCTAACGACTACAGGTGCACCATCCACACCTGAACATCAAAGTACCACTTTGGAAAGAACTACTTTCCGTACAGTGCCAGCAACAACAGATCGAAGCACTGTGACATCGACTCTAGAAGAGACCACTCTTCCCAGAACAACTACGGACCAGACAAGCACACTTGAACCGTCTTCAACCAAATATTCAACAGCAAGTGCTACAAGCACTCTTGAAAGCACATCCGAAGGTCGTTTAACTAGTGTACAGTCTACGGCCTATTCTACAGCTGGCACTACGACCAGAATAAGCTCGACAACAGGCCCAAGAACGTCCGTCTACTCGACAGAGCAAAGTACCACCGCGCAAAGGACCAAACTTCCAACAGTGCTTGTAACAACAGAGCAAAGCACGTTGACGCCCTCCTTGGCACAGACAACCATGTCTAGTACGACAACAGAGACGACAACAATGTCTAGATCTACGACAGCAGAGAAAATTACGACTGCGCAAAGAACAAAAGTTCCCACAGTGCAGCTAACAACAGAGCAAAGCACTGTGACGCCTTCCTTGGCAGAAACTACTGTGGCTAGTACAACAGACATGGCTACCACATTCGGATCTACTTCCCCCACGACAACGAGTAGTCCCACAAGCACAATGATTGTCTCCTCGGAAGGTCCTTCTACCGTTGTGGAGACTACAAGATATTCGACCACTGGTACAACATATGGAATTAGCTCGACCACGAGCAGTCCAAGTACATCAATTCTAACGACTACAGGTGCACCATCCACACCTGAACATCAAAGTACCACTTTGGAAAGAACTACTTTCCGTACAGTGCCAGCAACAACAGATCGAAGCACTGTGACATCGACTCTAGAAGAGACCACTCTTCCCAGAACAACTACGGACCAGACAAGCACACTTGAACCGTCTTCAACCAAATATTCAACAGCAAGTGCTACAAGCACTCTTGAAAGCACATCCGAAGGTCGTTTAACTAGTGTACAGTCTACGGCCTATTCTACAGCTGGCACTACGACCAGAATAAGCTCGACAACAGGCCCAAGAACGTCCGTCTACTCGACAGAGCAAAGTACCACCGCGCAAAGGACCAAACTTCCAACAGTGCTTGTAACAACAGAGCAAAGCACGTTGACGCCCTCCTTGGCACAGACAACCATGTCTAGTACGACAACAGAGACGACAACAATGTCTAGATCTACGACAGCAGAGAAAATTACGACTGCGCAAAGAACAAAAGTTCCCACAGTGCAGCTAACAACAGAGCAAAGCACTGTGACGCCTTCCTTGGCAGAAACTACTGTGGCTAGTACAACAGACATGGCTACCACATTCGGATCTACTTCCCCCACGACAACGAGTAGTCCCACAAGCACAATGATTGTCTCCTCGGAAGGTCCTTCTACCGTTGTGGAGACTACAAGATATTCGACCACTGGTACAACATATGGAATTAGCTCGACCACGAGCAGTCCAAGTACATCAATTCTAACGACTACAGGTGCACCATCCACACCTGAACATCAAAGTACCACTTTGGAAAGAACTACTTTCCGTACAGTGCCAGCAACAACAGATCGAAGCACTGTGACATCGACTCTAGAAGAGACCACTCTTCCCAGAACAACTACGGACCAGACAAGCACACTTGAACCGTCTTCAACCAAATATTCAACAGCAAGTGCTACAAGCACTCTTGAAAGCACATCCGAAGGTCGTTTAACTAGTGTACAGTCTACGGCCTATTCTACAGCTGGCACTACGACCAGAATAAGCTCGACAACAGGCCCAAGAACGTCCGTCTACTCGACAGAGCAAAGTACCACCGCGCAAAGGACCAAACTTCCAACAGTGCTTGTAACAACAGAGCAAAGCACGTTGACGCCCTCCTTGGCACAGACAACCATGTCTAGTACGACAACAGAGACGACAACAATGTCTAGATCTACGACAGCAGAGAAAATTACGACTGCGCAAAGAACAAAAGTTCCCACAGTGCAGCTAACAACAGAGCAAAGCACTGTGACGCCTTCCTTGGCAGAAACTACTGTGGCTAGTACAACAGACATGGCTACCACATTCGGATCTACTTCCCCCACGACAACGAGTAGTCCCACAAGCACAATGATTGTCTCCTCGGAAGGTCCTTCTACCGTTGTGGAGACTACAAGATATTCGACCACTGGTACAACATATGGAATTAGCTCGACCACGAGCAGTCCAAGTACATCAATTCTAACGACTACAGGTGCACCATCCACACCTGAACATCAAAGTACCACTTTGGAAAGAACTACTTTCCGTACAGTGCCAGCAACAACAGATCGAAGCACTGTGACATCGACTCTAGAAGAGACCACTCTTCCCAGAACAACTACGGACCAGACAAGCACACTTGAACCGTCTTCAACCAAATATTCAACAGCAAGTGCTACAAGCACTCTTGAAAGCACATCCGAAGGTCGTTTAACTAGTGTACAGTCTACGGCCTATTCTACAGCTGGCACTACGACCAGAATAAGCTCGACAACAGGCCCAAGAACGTCCGTCTACTCGACAGAGCAAAGTACCACCGCGCAAAGGACCAAACTTCCAACAGTGCTTGTAACAACAGAGCAAAGCACGTTGACGCCCTCCTTGGCACAGACAACCATGTCTAGTACGACAACAGAGACGACAACAATGTCTAGATCTACGACAGCAGAGAAAATTACGACTGCGCAAAGAACAAAAGTTCCCACAGTGCAGCTAACAACAGAGCAAAGCACTGTGACGCCTTCCTTGGCAGAAACTACTGTGGCTAGTACAACAGACATGGCTACCACATTCGGATCTACTTCCCCCACGACAACGAGTAGTCCCACAAGCACAATGATTGTCTCCTCGGAAGGTCCTTCTACCGTTGTGGAGACTACAAGATATTCGACCACTGGTACAACATATGGAATTAGCTCGACCACGAGCAGTCCAAGTACATCAATTCTAACGACTACAGGTGCACCATCCACACCTGAACATCAAAGTACCACTTTGGAAAGAACTACTTTCCGTACAGTGCCAGCAACAACAGATCGAAGCACTGTGACATCGACTCTAGAAGAGACCACTCTTCCCAGAACAACTACGGACCAGACAAGCACACTTGAACCGTCTTCAACCAAATATTCAACAGCAAGTGCTACAAGCACTCTTGAAAGCACATCCGAAGGTCGTTTAACTAGTGTACAGTCTACGGCCTATTCTACAGCTGGCACTACGACCAGAATAAGCTCGACAACAGGCCCAAGAACGTCCGTCTACTCGACAGAGCAAAGTACCACCGCGCAAAGGACCAAACTTCCAACAGTGCTTGTAACAACAGAGCAAAGCACGTTGACGCCCTCCTTGGCACAGACAACCATGTCTAGTACGACAACAGAGACGACAACAATGTCTAGATCTACGACAGCAGAGAAAATTACGACTGCGCAAAGAACAAAAGTTCCCACAGTGCAGCTAACAACAGAGCAAAGCACTGTGACGCCTTCCTTGGCAGAAACTACTGTGGCTAGTACAACAGACATGGCTACCACATTCGGATCTACTTCCCCCACGACAACGAGTAGTCCCACAAGCACAATGATTGTCTCCTCGGAAGGTCCTTCTACCGTTGTGGAGACTACAAGATATTCGACCACTGGTACAACATATGGAATTAGCTCGACCACGAGCAGTCCAAGTACATCAATTCTAACGACTACAGGTGCACCATCCACACCTGAACATCAAAGTACCACTTTGGAAAGAACTACTTTCCGTACAGTGCCAGCAACAACAGATCGAAGCACTGTGACATCGACTCTAGAAGAGACCACTCTTCCCAGAACAACTACGGACCAGACAAGCACACTTGAACCGTCTTCAACCAAATATTCAACAGCAAGTGCTACAAGCACTCTTGAAAGCACATCCGAAGGTCGTTTAACTAGTGTACAGTCTACGGCCTATTCTACAGCTGGCACTACGACCAGAATAAGCTCGACAACAGGCCCAAGAACGTCCGTCTACTCGACAGAGCAAAGTACCACCGCGCAAAGGACCAAACTTCCAACAGTGCTTGTAACAACAGAGCAAAGCACGTTGACGCCCTCCTTGGCACAGACAACCATGTCTAGTACGACAACAGAGACGACAACAATGTCTAGATCTACGACAGCAGAGAAAATTACGACTGCGCAAAGAACAAAAGTTCCCACAGTGCAGCTAACAACAGAGCAAAGCACTGTGACGCCTTCCTTGGCAGAAACTACTGTGGCTAGTACAACAGACATGGCTACCACATTCGGATCTACTTCCCCCACGACAACGAGTAGTCCCACAAGCACAATGATTGTCTCCTCGGAAGGTCCTTCTACCGTTGTGGAGACTACAAGATATTCGACCACTGGTACAACATATGGAATTAGCTCGACCACGAGCAGTCCAAGTACATCAATTCTAACGACTACAGGTGCACCATCCACACCTGAACATCAAAGTACCACTTTGGAAAGAACTACTTTCCGTACAGTGCCAGCAACAACAGATCGAAGCACTGTGACATCGACTCTAGAAGAGACCACTCTTCCCAGAACAACTACGGACCAGACAAGCACACTTGAACCGTCTTCAACCAAATATTCAACAGCAAGTGCTACAAGCACTCTTGAAAGCACATCCGAAGGTCGTTTAACTAGTGTACAGTCTACGGCCTATTCTACAGCTGGCACTACGACCAGAATAAGCTCGACAACAGGCCCAAGAACGTCCGTCTACTCGACAGAGCAAAGTACCACCGCGCAAAGGACCAAACTTCCAACAGTGCTTGTAACAACAGAGCAAAGCACGTTGACGCCCTCCTTGGCACAGACAACCATGTCTAGTACGACAACAGAGACGACAACAATGTCTAGATCTACGACAGCAGAGAAAATTACGACTGCGCAAAGAACAAAAGTTCCCACAGTGCAGCTAACAACAGAGCAAAGCACTGTGACGCCTTCCTTGGCAGAAACTACTGTGGCTAGTACAACAGACATGGCTACCACATTCGGATCTACTTCCCCCACGACAACGAGTAGTCCCACAAGCACAATGATTGTCTCCTCGGAAGGTCCTTCTACCGTAGTGGAGACTACAAGATATACGACCACTGGTACGACATATGGAATTAGCTCGACCAAGAGCAGTCCAAGTACATCAATTCTAACGACTACAGGTGCACCATCCACACCTGAACATCAAAGTACCACTTTGGAAAGAACTACTTTCCGTACAGTGCCAGCAACAACAGATCGAAGCACTGTGACATCGACTCTAGAAGAGACAACTGTTCCGAGAACAACTACGGAGCAGACAAGCACACTTGAATCGTATTCAACCAAATCTTCAACAGCAAGTGCTACAAGCACTCTTGTCAGCACATCCGAAGGTCGTTCAACTAGTGTACAATCTACGTCTTATTCTACGGCTGGCATAACGAATAGATTGAGCTCTACAACTGGCTCAAGAACGTCCGGCCACTCGACAATACTTCCTGAAACTACACCGGTAGAGGAAAGCACGACCGGGCAAAGGTCAATCACAGACGTGGCATTTACCACCACAGATCACACGGCCAAATCTTACTCTACAGTGACAAGAAGCCAGACAATGACCATAACAACACCTTCACTGATTACTACTGACAGACAAACTACTTTCAGGACAGAACGACCAAGTACAGAAACCCCTATTTTCACTACTATTACAACTTACATTCCAATATCAACCAGGTGGCAGCACAGTTTGGGCACAAAAGTGAACAAAGCACTCTTCCATCAACCACCCGAGAGCCAAGGGTTGTTGATGAAACCAGTATGGTCCCCAGTACAGTGAAACTGTCAACACCTACACATTTATCGACAAGAGGTTCCACTAGTACGTTTGTTAGCACAATTCAGGCAATAACGGAACAAAGCACTGTGGCATCTACCGTTCAAGTGTCCACACTGTCTGATGAAACTACGATGTACTCAAGTACAAAAGAAAGGTCTACATCACCATCGACAGTGCTAACAACTGTCAGCACAAAAGAAATTAGTTCGACGACCAGCAGTCCAAACAATCTTATGTCTTCGACACTGGCAACCACCACGGTTACAGGCCCAAGTACAGCCGACATAACCACAACCCAGACAGAAACAACGCTCCGAAACAAGGTATTGGTTTTATTTTCATTAATTTCTGATATTTTTGTTACGTCAGTGCAGAATCAGCCCGGTAATAGTTCATATAAATATTCGGCATTGCCCTTTCTTTTTTGAGACCCAATATGCATACATGAATATGACTATAATGCAGAAAGAAGCAAAGTAAAGTTTACTAAGTAAGTACACAACGAAGCATTATCATTACTTTCTGTATATTTGTATATATATATATACACACACACACACACACACAAACACACCTATATATGTGTGTGTGTGTGTGCGTGTGTATTCTTTTGATACGTTTGTCTTTTTTTCATTACAATTTCCTTCGCCCTCGCAGCTTACACCAACTACAGAAATCTTACCTACGTCAACCCAGCCTGACGGTAATACGATTTTATTTAGTACCCGCTGTTTCATTTCAACCTAGCCTGGCCAGCTTAATATAGTACAATGCTTCAAGAACAGTACTCTGTTTTATTTTGATTTGGCACAACCAGTTTGATATAGCACAACGCTTTAAGGACTCGCCATCATCACATCATCTTCATACATGTATATCAGGCATCTTTTCATAACTATGTAATGTAAATTTTTGTCACGGTATTTTGTCGCATAGCTGTTATCATATGTGGCGTATTTGTATGCAAAATGACAATTTTGTATTTGCATATATATATTTTTGCAGACTTCTTACCAACGTCAACTGAGTCAGAAGGTAATGCTATTTTACTTTTAATTAGTACCCCCTGTTTCATTTCAACCTGGCCTGGCCAGCTTGATATAGAACAACGCTTCAAGAACAAATCATTGTCATCTTCACATTTATGGCATCTTAGATAGCTTTGTAATATGTATTTTTGCATTGGCGTTTTATTGTAGGGTGATTTTCGCTTATTTTCATCATAGTGTATTTTCATGCAAAACCTTCCTACGTGCTCAGGCCAGAAACTGGCCCCTTGCTCCCAATCAAAACGACAGTTTGATATTTTGCATGTCAATATTTTCCTGAAGATGGCTGCCCAAAGTGCGGACCAAATTCATTCTGTTTAACTACTGAAGAGGATTTTCGATGTGAGTGCAACCCAGGCTTCGTTTGGAACGGGACTTATTGTGAAGAATGTGAGTTGTTGTACCTATACATAGTTTAAGGTATAGTTTGGCATCCTAGTTAAGGCATTTGTTGTATTGTCATCATAAGATCCTTTGTTGTTTTTCGAAGAAAGTTGAAAAGTAAAGTTAAGAAGTTGATCTATAGACATTTACGGAGCAGAACGTACGTAAAGAAAAATCTAGAGTATAACTTGATTGCTTCTATAACTTAGTCCTGTTGCTTTATCCAAATAAACGAACTCAATAAAATATGTTGCAGATAACATAAGTCATATAATTTAGTTGCCAATACCACTGCATTAGAACATTTCAAGCAATTTTCTATTCTATGATTGGGTAAATTGTTGTCTTTTTTTCCACAGTCCCAGCTATAATTGGATTGGAACTCGTCCTCGAGGCACTAGAATGGGATCCTGAATTCTTGGTGGTTTCTAGTAACCAGTATAGAGGCATTTCCAGTAAATTGATAGACAAGGTGAGGAGTACTTTTGCGTTTTTTTTATGTATGATTCATTGCATTTTGTAGATAGATTGGTTAGCTGATCATTTGGTTTAAATGTGTTACAACACTTGAATGCGAAATGCATAGTTTAGATTATTAACTATTTAAAATACAGATCAAACTACATGACAGCTGATTTTCTTACCAAAGTCATTTATTACAACGCACTAATGCAATCAACTTAAAGGTATCAGTTTGCATGCCAGATAAAAAGTTGTTGTGCATCTAGTTAAGATACTTTCGTTATCTTCTCCAGATATCCGAGTACTTTACTCGCGGTCGGTTGAGGAAGATTTTCAGCAGCGCTACAGTACTCAACTTTTTCAGCGGCAGTGTCGTTTCTACGGCGCTTCTGAGCTTTAGCAGTCCTTGCGTGGAAATGGAAGAGGTGGCAAGTTTCTTGACTGAGTCGATTGCTACCGACGGCAACAACACACTAGGCCTCGTTTTACAGACTACCTACGGTACATTGTTTTTACTACCTTTTTACCCATTTACGCGATGTAAAAACAATATGAAATGAGCGGTAAACCTATCCTGGTGTTACAATAATTCATGGTGTACACAACAATAGATATTGCTTCGCCTACATTTTCATCTATATTTGAATCATGGATACATTGATCATTTAGTGTAGTAGAGTTTAGCTCTGTTTAATTACTTTACTAATATGTTCGTGTAGACTAAAAGCTAGAATAATATTGATACTTTATCCCATGCAGAGATTTGCTGCAATGATTATTGTTCCAGTGAAGCATCTTGCTTCTTGGTCGACTCCGACAGACAATGCAGGTAACTTTCTGTTTATTTTCATAAAGAGTATTTTAAGAACGCAACATCCTTTATTGAAAAAAACATGTTATATTATGCGTGCTAATTCATTTGCTATCAATCCCTTTACAGAATCGGTGACACAACTGTATCGAGCCCCTGTGAAGGTAAGATCTTTGTGGACATTTTCAACTATACAAGATACTTTGTTTAAAAAAATACATCACCATTAGAACCGTGATATCAACCGATCAACATAGCCCGGCAAAAATAAGACAGAAAGTACTGAAATTAAGTGTCAATAATGATGATTATAGACCTTTATTGTACACACATACATGTAATAGTTCATTTAAATATTCGGCATTGCTCTTTCATTTTTGTATTTTGTCGCATAGCTGTTATCATATATGGCGTACTTATATGAAAAATGACAATTTTGTATTTGCATATCTATACTTTTACAGACTTCTTACCAACGTCAACCGAGCCGGAAGGTAATGCGATTTTACTTTAGACCCTCTGTTTAATTTCAACCTGGCCTAGCCAGCTTAATATAGTACAATGCTTCAAAAACAAATCATTATCATCTTCAGACTTCTGGCATGTCTTAGATACAATTTACAAATCTTTTATAAGATCATTGTTAGAGTATGCTGACATTGAGCAACCTTGTTACAAATGACATACATAACTGCATCCAAAAAAACAGACATGAAATTCACACCATAAAAAAACCCCCCAAATCCCGACAGATATAATAGCAATACATTTCTAAACCAAGATCATTACTCTCATTGTCACAATGACAACGTAGGTGTGTTTAAGTTACCCACTCACGTTAATATTACTTTTCGGACAGAACGACCGAGCACAGACAGTATGACTACATCGACAGCAATATCACACACCCAAACAGCACCTACATTCTTAAGCTCTACTTCTTCATTTGCAACAACATATCCAAGTGCATTGCAAACCTCGAAACATGTCAGCACGCTTGCTGTCACTACAGATAAAAGCGCTATATCGACGACCTTACCAAGCACAGAACATTTCGCTCAAAAAACTCATATACCAACAACAGATATAACACAAAACTTACCAACACAAGAACAGTTATCCACTGCAAGTACGACCGCGCTAAGGACCAAACTACCCACAAAGCTAGTAACAACAGAGCAAAACACGCTGACGCCCTCCCTGGCACAGACAACCATGTCTAGTACGACAACAGAGACGACAACAATGTCTAGATCTACGACAGCAGAGAAAATTACGACTGCGCAAAGAACAAAAGTTCCCACAGTGCAGCTAACAACAGAGCAAAGCACTGTGACGCCTTCCTTGGCAGAAACTACTGTGGCTAGTACAACAGACATGGCTACCACATTCGGATCTACTTCCCCCACGACAACGAGTAGTCCCGCAAGCACAATGATTGTCTCCTCGGAAGGTCCTTCTACCGTAGTGGAGACTACAAGATATTCGACCACTGGTACAACATATGGAATTAGCTCGACCACGAGCAGTCCAAGTACATCAATTCTAACAACTACAGGTGCACCATCCACACCTGAACATCAAAGTACCACTTTGGAAAGAACTACTTTCCGTACAGTGCCAGCAACAACAGATCGAAGCACTGTGACATCGACTCTAGAAGAGACCACTCTTCCCAGAACAACTACGGACCAGACAAGCACACTTGAACCGTCTTCAACCAAATATTCAACAGCAAGTGCTACAAGCACTCTTGAAAGCACATCCGAAGGTCGTTTAACTAGTGTACAGTCTACGGCCTATTCTACAGCTGGCACTACGACCACAATAAGCTCGACAACAGGCCCAAGAACGTCCGTCTACTCGACAGAGCAAAGTACCACCGCGCAAAGGACCAAACTTCCAACAGTGCTTGTAACAACAGAGCAAAGCACGTTGACGCCCTCCTTGGCACAGACAACCATGTCTAGTACGACAACAGAGACGACAACAATGTCTAGATCTACGACAGCAGAGAAAATTACGACTGCGCAAAGAACAAAAGTTCCCACAGTGCAGCTAACAACAGAGCAAAGCACTGTGACGCCTTCCTTGGCAGAAACTACTGTGGCTAGTACAACAGACATGGCTACCACATTCGGATCTACTTCCCCCACGACAACGAGTAGTCCCACAAGCACAATGATTGTCTCCTCGGAAGGTCCTTCTACCGTTGTGGAGACTACAAGATATTCGACCACTGGTACAACATATGGAATTAGGTCGACCACGAGCAGTCCAAGTACATCAATTCTAACGACTACAGGTGCACCATCCACACCTGAACATCAAAGTACCACTTTGGAAAGAACTACTTTCCGTACAGTGCCAGCAACAACAGATCGAAGCACTGTGACATCGACTCTAGAAGAGACCACTCTTCCCAGAACAACTACGGACCAGACAAGCACACTTGAACCGTCTTCAACCAAATATTCAACAGCAAGTGCTACAAGCACTCTTGAAAGCACATCCGAAGGTCGTTTAACTAGTGTACAGTCTACGGCCTATTCTACAGCTGGCACTACGACCAGAATAAGCTCGACAACAGGCCCAAGAACGTCCGTCTACTCGACAGAGCAAAGTACCACCGCGCAAAGGACCAAACTTCCAACAGTGCTTGTAACAACAGAGCAAAGCACGTTGACGCCCTCCTTGGCACAGACAACCATGTCTAGTACGACAACAGAGACGACAACAATGTCTAGATCTACGACAGCAGAGAAAATTACGACTGCGCAAAGAACAAAAGTTCCCACAGTGCAGCTAACAACAGAGCAAAGCACTGTGACGCCTTCCTTGGCAGAAACTACTGTGGCTAGTACAACAGACATGGCTACCACATTCGGATCTACTTCCCCCACGACAACGAGTAGTCCCACAAGCACAATGATTGTCTCCTCGGAAGGTCCTTCTACCGTTGTGGAGACTACAAGATATTCGACCACTGGTACAACATATGGAATTAGCTCGACCACGAGCAGTCCAAGTACATCAATTCTAACGACTACAGGTGCACCATCCACACCTGAACATCAAAGTACCACTTTGGAAAGAACTACTTTCCGTACAGTGCCAGCAACAACAGATCGAAGCACTGTGACATCGACTCTAGAAGAGACCACTCTTCCCAGAACAACTACGGACCAGACAAGCACACTTGAACCGTCTTCAACCAAATATTCAACAGCAAGTGCTACAAGCACTCTTGAAAGCACATCCGAAGGTCGTTTAACTAGTGTACAGTCTACGGCCTATTCTACAGCTGGCACTACGACCAGAATAAGCTCGACAACAGGCCCAAGAACGTCCGTCTACTCGACAGAGCAAAGTACCACCGCGCAAAGGACCAAACTTCCAACAGTGCTTGTAACAACAGAGCAAAGCACGTTGACGCCCTCCTTGGCACAGACAACCATGTCTAGTACGACAACAGAGACGACAACAATGTCTAGATCTACGACAGCAGAGAAAATTACGACTGCGCAAAGAACAAAAGTTCCCACAGTGCAGCTAACAACAGAGCAAAGCACTGTGACGCCTTCCTTGGCAGAAACTACTGTGGCTAGTACAACAGACATGGCTACCACATTCGGATCTACTTCCCCCACGACAACGAGTAGTCCCACAAGCACAATGATTGTCTCCTCGGAAGGTCCTTCTACCGTTGTGGAGACTACAAGATATTCGACCACTGGTACAACATATGGAATTAGCTCGACCACGAGCAGTCCAAGTACATCAATTCTAACGACTACAGGTGCACCATCCACACCTGAACATCAAAGTACCACTTTGGAAAGAACTACTTTCCGTACAGTGCCAGCAACAACAGATCGAAGCACTGTGACATCGACTCTAGAAGAGACCACTCTTCCCAGAACAACTACGGACCAGACAAGCACACTTGAACCGTCTTCAACCAAATATTCAACAGCAAGTGCTACAAGCACTCTTGAAAGCACATCCGAAGGTCGTTTAACTAGTGTACAGTCTACGGCCTATTCTACAGCTGGCACTACGACCAGAATAAGCTCGACAACAGGCCCAAGAACGTCCGTCTACTCGACAGAGCAAAGTACCACCGCGCAAAGGACCAAACTTCCAACAGTGCTTGTAACAACAGAGCAAAGCACGTTGACGCCCTCCTTGGCACAGACAACCATGTCTAGTACGACAACAGAGACGACAACAATGTCTAGATCTACGACAGCAGAGAAAATTACGACTGCGCAAAGAACAAAAGTTCCCACAGTGCAGCTAACAACAGAGCAAAGCACTGTGACGCCTTCCTTGGCAGAAACTACTGTGGCTAGTACAACAGACATGGCTACCACATTCGGATCTACTTCCCCCACGACAACGAGTAGTCCCACAAGCACAATGATTGTCTCCTCGGAAGGTCCTTCTACCGTTGTGGAGACTACAAGATATTCGACCACTGGTACAACATATGGAATTAGCTCGACCACGAGCAGTCCAAGTACATCAATTCTAACGACTACAGGTGCACCATCCACACCTGAACATCAAAGTACCACTTTGGAAAGAACTACTTTCCGTACAGTGCCAGCAACAACAGATCGAAGCACTGTGACATCGACTCTAGAAGAGACCACTCTTCCCAGAACAACTACGGACCAGACAAGCACACTTGAACCGTCTTCAACCAAATATTCAACAGCAAGTGCTACAAGCACTCTTGAAAGCACATCCGAAGGTCGTTTAACTAGTGTACAGTCTACGGCCTATTCTACAGCTGGCACTACGACCAGAATAAGCTCGACAACAGGCCCAAGAACGTCCGTCTACTCGACAGAGCAAAGTACCACCGCGCAAAGGACCAAACTTCCAACAGTGCTTGTAACAACAGAGCAAAGCACGTTGACGCCCTCCTTGGCACAGACAACCATGTCTAGTACGACAACAGAGACGACAACAATGTCTAGATCTACGACAGCAGAGAAAATTACGACTGCGCAAAGAACAAAAGTTCCCACAGTGCAGCTAACAACAGAGCAAAGCACTGTGACGCCTTCCTTGGCAGAAACTACTGTGGCTAGTACAACAGACATGGCTACCACATTCGGATCTACTTCCCCCACGACAACGAGTAGTCCCACAAGCACAATGATTGTCTCCTCGGAAGGTCCTTCTACCGTTGTGGAGACTACAAGATATTCGACCACTGGTACAACATATGGAATTAGCTCGACCACGAGCAGTCCAAGTACATCAATTCTAACGACTACAGGTGCACCATCCACACCTGAACATCAAAGTACCACTTTGGAAAGAACTACTTTCCGTACAGTGCCAGCAACAACAGATCGAAGCACTGTGACATCGACTCTAGAAGAGACCACTCTTCCCAGAACAACTACGGACCAGACAAGCACACTTGAACCGTCTTCAACCAAATATTCAACAGCAAGTGCTACAAGCACTCTTGAAAGCACATCCGAAGGTCGTTTAACTAGTGTACAGTCTACGGCCTATTCTACAGCTGGCACTACGACCAGAATAAGCTCGACAACAGGCCCAAGAACGTCCGTCTACTCGACAGAGCAAAGTACCACCGCGCAAAGGACCAAACTTCCAACAGTGCTTGTAACAACAGAGCAAAGCACGTTGACGCCCTCCTTGGCACAGACAACCATGTCTAGTACGACAACAGAGACGACAACAATGTCTAGATCTACGACAGCAGAGAAAATTACGACTGCGCAAAGAACAAAAGTTCCCACAGTGCAGCTAACAACAGAGCAAAGCACTGTGACGCCTTCCTTGGCAGAAACTACTGTGGCTAGTACAACAGACATGGCTACCACATTCGGATCTACTTCCCCCACGACAACGAGTAGTCCCACAAGCACAATGATTGTCTCCTCGGAAGGTCCGTCTACCGTTGTGGAGACTACAAGATATGCGACCACTGGTACAACATATGGAATTAGCTCGACCACGAGCAGTCCAAGTACATCAATTCTAACGACTACAGGTGCACCATCCACACCTGAACATCAAAGTACCACTTTGGAAAGAACTACTTTCCGTACAGTGCCAGCAACAACAGATCGAAGCACTGTGACATCGACTCTAGAAGAGACCCACTCTTCCCCAGAACAACTACGGACCAGACAAGCACACTTGAACCGTCTTCAACCAATATTCAACAGCAAGTGCTACAAGCACTCTTGAAGTACATCCGCAGGTCATTCAACTAGTGTACAGTCTACCGCTCATTCTACAGCTGGCACAATGACCAGAATAAGCTCGACAACTGGCCGAAGAACGTCCGTCTACTCGACGACACTCTCTGAATCCACACCTGTAGAGCAAAGTACCACCGCGCAAAGGACCAAAGTTCCAACGATAAAGTTATCAACTGGGGAAAGCACTTTGACACCTTCCTTCCCTGAAACTACTGTGGCTAGTACAACAAACATGGCTACCAGATTCCGATCTACTTTCCCCACAAGTAGTGCCACAAGCCCGACAATGACCGTAACAACACCTGACTTAAAAACTACTTTTAGGACAGAAAGACCAAGTACAGAAATTCCTAGTTTTCACCACTTTACAAACAACCCAATCTCCAGTATTTACAAGCGAACTAGCAACCACAAGAAACATACAACTAACTACTACTTTTGCAACGCCACGACCAGTTACTACTAGAAGCATTTCTTCCACCATTTCAACACAAGAACAAACTAGCACAGAGGCATTTACCCCTACACAAATGAGAGACACCTCTCTGTCTGTCGCTGACACAGCTTCTACTACGCTTGAGAGAACAAGTGACCTCAGTACTGACCACACGACCAAAGTTCTGTCAACCACAAGCACAGTTCATACACAAAGTGAACAAAGCACTATACCATTCACCCGCCAAGAATCGACAGTTATTGACAAAACCACAATTATCTCAAGAACAGTGGAACTGTCAACACCTACACAATCACCAACAGGTGGTTCCACCAGCACATTTGCCAGCACAATTCAGGCAATATCGGAACAAAGCACTATGTCATCTACCGTTCAAGGGTCCGCACTACCTGCTGAAACTACGACGTACTCAAGTACAAAAGAATCGTCTACATCGCCAGTGCCAACTACAGATATTTTAGCAACGTCAACCAAGGCGGAAGGTAATGCGATTATACTTAATACATTTATTTACATGTAGGTACACTCTGGTTCATCTCCATTTGGTCCGGTCAGCCATTACTTTAGTAACCCAAAGCACCTTGAGAACTCATTATCATCTTCGTGTGATCTTGGGTATTTTAATACCTGCGTAGTATATACTTGCTGTCGCCGCGCGCTTCGTGAATGCCGAAGGCCAGTTATACTGTTTATACAGATGTGTGTCAAGGTAATTGTTGCAATATCATCACGTACCTGTATGCAAAACGACAGCCACATCTATAATTTGTACATCTATATTTTTCTAAAGATGTCTGCCCGAAGTGCGGACCTAATGCTTTCTGTCTAACTACCGAAGAGGATCCTCGATGTGTGTGCAACCCGGGATACGTTTGGAACGGGACGTTTTGTGAAGAATGTGAGCTGCTGTCTTTTTTTTACTTTTTTCTTTAAAGAAAATTAAAAAGCATTTGAATGTTAAAAATGTGAATCTTTAGCAGATCTATACAATTATTGGAAAGGCTTCATGTCAGTAGAAATTATTATTGAAAGTATGAAAGTATTGAAATAGGGATTTCTGTAACAATCCGTGCGAGTAAGAAATTCTAGGAAAGATATTACAGATACGGAGATATGTTTTGTTTGTCGTTACTAATACCACATTAAATCATAAGAATTCGTCTGATTACTTGGACAAATATTGTTTTAACAGTTCGAGCTACAATTGGATTGAACCTCACCCTCAAGGCCCTGGAATGGCGTCCTGAATACTTAGTATTTTCGAGCAATCAGTTCAGAGGAATTTCCAGCATACTTATAGACAAGGTGAGCTCCTGTTAATTATGTGTATGTATTATGATATTGTATATTGGACATTGACTGATTGACTGGCCATCTAATACCCCTCCCTCTTGCAAAGTCATATTTACTACGTTTTTCACTTTTTCACCATGTTTTTTTTACATTGCAATTGATTTTATCATCATTCTATATCAGTTTTCTTTTATTCTACTAATTCGTTTAAATTCCAGAATAGAATTTGTCATCTACATGACAACAGTAAGGTATTCACATGGCTCGTTTCAAAATGGATTTTAGAAAAGTTCTGTTATTGTGTATATACACGCAGTAAACATTCTTACCATCGTTATTTTCTTCAGATATCCGAGTACTTCACTCTGAACAGGGGCACGGCGCTCGGCAAGATATTCGGCAGTGCTGCGGTGAAAAGCATTTTCCAAAGCAGTGTAGCCTCCACGGTGCTTCTGAATTTCAGTACACCCTGCGTCGAAAAGGAAGAGGTGACGCGTTTCTTAACTGAAGTGATCAGTGCTGACAGTAACAACACACTCGGCATCGACCTACAAACTGCCTACGGTACTTTGGTTTATATAATATCGATACTCATTACTTGCTGAAATGATGCATTATACGAAGCATCAAAAGCAATCAAAACGTAAAAACCAATGATTCAATGTTCCTAACTGTCAAGATGATACGGGTTTTAGATCTACATTTTGTACATTTAGGTTCAACTTGCAATGGACAAAGTGATTGTAACACTAGATAAGCTTGTTAATTATGCAGACCTTTTCTTTCAGCATGTGCAATATTCTACAGATTTGTCCATTTAAACTGCTAACAGTGAAACGTTGTTCATTTCCTATCTTCTACAGAGATTTGCTCGAGTGATTACTGTTCCAGTGAATCAACTTGCCTCGTCGTCGACTCTGACAGAGAATGCAGGTAATAATTCTACATGGACAAGATTGTAAAAATAATCGTAAATTAATGTTTAAAGAACTGATTGTAAAAATAACACAACTGATAACTGAACTGTTTATGGATGTCATTGATGTTGATAAAAAACGCATTGTGTGGTGCACGTTATTGATTTTCCTTTTATCATTTTCTTCACAGAATTGGTGATCTCGTTGTACCGAGCCTCTGTGATGGTAAGACGTTTTTTCAGAGTACCGTTGCACTCCCATCAATATCTATCATCTAACTTTCTATATTATCTGAATGATTCTGTAACCTACAGTTACTGTAGGTTACAAAATGTTTCCCTTTGAGGCAACTTCTGCAATATTTCATTTAAACAGTGATTCTAACGCCAGTTTTCAAACCACTGTTACAGCATCAGTGACATCTACGGGAATGCCGTCCACAGTATCAACGGTCTTGAAGTCCAGCGCTGCTGTCACTACAAGTCAGGTATTCAGAACAACTGATCGATTTAGCACAATTAAGCCAACCACCGAACAGGCAACATCACTTACATCACCCTCAACGACTGAACAACCATCTACAGTTACATCTACACGTGACCAACAAACCACGGACGTTACCACCTTTTCAACGGCTTCCATAACGACTCCCCCTTTTGCTTCTACAAGCGTGAATTATCAACAGACAACACCTTCTAAAACACCCGCTGTATCTACACACCAGGCGACCATTTCTCCCACAACAGAAGAGGCAGTTTCCGACCAAACACAGACTTTGACCACCAAAGAAACCACAACCTCAACCACCGACTTGACGACTTTTGCAACATCCCGACCGACTTCACAAACTACAGCAATACCAACAACTTTTACTTCTGCTTCGACTCAAAGTACAAAACCGGAAACGACTGCATTCACCTTCAAACCAACCAGCGCATTTCCTGCTGTTGCTCCTACCACAGAGACACTGTCAACAATCTTAGCCACCACAGAAACAACCTCTCGGACTAGTCGCTTACAAACAACCGGCATACAACTTTCTACAGTTGCACACACTTTATTGCCTACAAGTGAATCAGTGGGTACTACAGCCAAGCAATCCACTACTTATGACCACACCACACACCCGTACTTCTCAGCATTGCCATCGACTTCGCTCTTACCTACAACTGTTTTACCCACACAAGAAGACACCACCACGGGAGGAAAACACACATCTCCACCTGCTACGAGCACAAACGTCAAATCAACATTTACAGACGAAACAAGTTACCTTCCTACGGACCACACAAGTCTAGAAATAACTACACCTCAAACAACGATTTGGGAAACAACTGACGAGGGTACACCTTCTTGGACAGACAAAATAACAACAGAGCAAAAAACAGACATTCCCACAGTGCTGGTAACAACAGAGCAAAGCACTTTGATCCCGTCTTTATCAGAAACAACCCTGTCTAGTACAACAGTAGACACTACAAAACTTTCTAAATCTACACCGGTACAGCAAAGTACGACTGCACAAAGGACAAACGTTCATACAGTGCAGGTAACAACAGAGCAAAGCACTTTGACACCTTCCTTGGCAGAGACAACAGTGGCTAGCACACCGATGGAGATGTCTACCACATTTGCATTTACTTCAGCGAAGACAAAAAGTAGTGCCGCAAGCACAGTCGGTGTCACAACGAAAGGTCCTTCTACCGTTGTGGAGGCTACAGAACATTCGACTATTGGTACGACATATGGTATTACATCTACAACAAGCAGGCCAAGTACAACTATAAAATCCTCTACAGGTGCACCATCTACATTGGCTGGTCAAAGTACAACCTTGCCAAGAACAACTTTCCTTACAGTGCCGGCAACAACAGATCGAAGCACTGTGACATCGACTCTTCAACAGACAACCGTTCCTGGTACAGCTACAGGACAGACAAGCACACTTGAATTGTCATCCACAAAATCCTCAACAGAAAGTTGTCACAAGCACTCTTCTCAGCACATCTGAGGGCCATTCAACTAGTGAAAAGTCTACAGCGTTTTCGTCAACTGGCGCAACCACCGGACTAAGCTTGACAACTAGTAGCTCAACAGCTTCAGTCCATTCCACAACGGTTCCTCAATCTACGACGGCAGAGAAAAGTACGACTGCTGAAAGGACAGACGTTCCCACAGTACAGGTGACAACAGAGCAAAGCACTGTGACGTCTTCCTTGGCAGAGACAACTGTGGCTATTACAACAGAAACGCCTTCCACATTTGCATCTACTTCTGCCACGACAAGTAGTGCCAGAGGCACAACCGGTGTCACGACTGAGGGTCCTTCTACCGTTGTGGAGACTACAGGACATTCGACCACTGGTACAACATATGGTATTACATCTACCACAAGCAGCCCAAGTACATATATCCTATCCACTACAGGTGCACCATCTACACCTGCTGGTCAAAGTACAACCTTACCAAAAACCACTTTCCGTACAGTGCCGGCAACAACAGATCGAAGCACTGTGACATCGACTCTTCAACAGACAACCGTTCCTGGTACAACTACAGGACAGACAAGCACACTTGAATTGTCATCCACAAAATCCTCAACAGAAAGTTCCACAAGCACTCTTCTCAGCACATCTGAGGGCCATTCAACTAGTGAAAAGTCTACAGCGTTTTCGTCAACTGGCGCAACCCCCGGACTAAGCTTG
>NW_017803921.1:1910621-1922452 GCF_001625305.1 Branchiostoma belcheri | reverse complement strand
TCTACGACGGCAGAGAAAAGTACGACTGCTGAAAGGACAGACGTTCCCACAGTACAGGTGACAACAGAGCAAAGCACTGTGACGCCTTCCTTGGCAGAGACGACTGTGGCTATTACAACAGAAACGCCTTCCACATTTGCATCTACTTCTGCAACGACAAGTAGTGCCAGGGGCACAACCGGTGTCACGACTGAGGGTCCTTCTACCGTTGTGGAGACTACAGGACATTCGACCACTGGTACAACATATGGTATTACATCTACCACAAGCAGCCCAAGTACATATATCCTATCTACTACTGGTGCACCATCTACACCTGCTGGTCAAAGTACAACCTTGCCAAGAACCACTTTCCGTACAGTGCCAGCAACAACATATGGAAGCACTGTGACATCGACTCTTCAACAGACAACCGTTCCTGGTACAACTACAGGGAAGACAAGCACACTTGAATTGTCATCCACAAAATCCTCAACAGAAAGTGCCACAAGCACTCTTCTCAGCACATCTGAGGGCCTTTCAACTACTGAACAGTCTACAGTGTTTTCGTCAACTGGCACAACCACAGGACTAAGCTCGACAACTAATAGCTCAACAGCTTCAGTCCATTCCACAACTATTTCTCAATCTACAACTGCAGAGAAAAGTACGACAGCGGAAAGAACAAACGTTCCCACAGATCTAGTAACAACAGAGCAACGCACTGTGACGCCTTCCTTGGCAGAGACAACTGTAACTATTACAACAGAAACGCCTTCCACATTTGCATCTACTTCTGCCACGACAAGTAGTGCCAGGGGCACAACCAGTGTCACGACTGAGGGTCCTTCTACCGTTGTGGAGACTACAGGACATTCGACCACTGGTACAACATATGGTATTACATCTACCACAAGCAGCCCAAGTACATATATCCTATCCACTACAGGTGCACCATCTACACCTGCTGGTCAAAGTACAACCTTACCAAGAACAACTTTCCGTACAGTGCCGGCAACAACAGATCGAAGCACTGTGACATCGACTCTTCAACAGACAACCGTTCCTGGTACAACTACAGGACAGACAAGCACACTTGAATTATCATCCACAAAATCCTTAACGGAGAGTGCTACAAGCACTCTTTTCAGCACATCTGAGGGCCGTTCAACTAGCGAACAGTCTATAGCTTATTCGTCAACAGGCACAACCACCGGACTACGCGCAACAAGTAGTAGTTCAACAGCATCATTCCGTTCGACAACGATTTCTCCATCTACAACAGAAGAGCAAAGTACGACTGCGCAAACAACAAAAGGTCCAACAGTGGTGTTAACAACAGAGCAAAGCACTTTGGCCTCTTCCTTGGCAGAGACAACCCTTGCTAGTACAACAGCAGAGCCGACAATACTTTCTAGGTCTACACCGGTACAAGAAAGTACGACTGCGCAAAAAACAAACGTTCCCACTGTGCTGGCAACTACAGCTCAAAGCACTTTGGCCTCTTCCTTGGCAGAGACAACAGTGCCGAGTACAACAACGGAGATACCTACAACATTTGGATCCACGACAACAAGTAGTGCCACAAGCACAGTCGTTGTCACGTCGGAAGGACCGTCTACCGTTGTGGAGACTACAGGACATTCGACCACTGGTACAACATATGGTATTACATCTACCACAAGCAGCCCAAGTACATATATCCTATCTACTACAGGTGCACCATCTACACCTGCTGGTCAAAGTACAACCTTGCCAAGAACCACTGTCCGTACAGTGCCGGGAACAACAGATCGAAGTACTGTGACATCGACTATTGAGGAGACAACCTTTCCTGGTACAACTACAGGGCACACCAGCACACTTGAATTGTCATCCCTAAAATCCTCAACAGAAAGTGCTACAAGCACTCTTTTCAGCACGTCGGAGGCCCATTCCACTAGTGAACAGTCTACAGCTTATTCGTCAACGGGCACAACCACCAGAATAACCTCGACAAATAGTAGATCAACAACATCATTCCGTTCGACAACGATTTCTCCATCTAAAACAGAAGAGCAAAGTACGACTGCGCAAAGAACAAAAGGTCCCACAGTGGTGTTAACTACAGCTCAAAGTACTTTGGCCTCTTCCTTGGATGACACAACAGTGCCGAGTACAACAACGGAGATGCCTACAACATTTGGATCTACGACAACAAGTAGTGCCACAAGCACAGTCGGTGTCACCACGGAAAGTCATTCTACCGCTTTGGAGAGTACAAGACATTCCACAATTGGTGCAACAACTGGTATTACATCGACCACAGGCAGCCCAAGTACATTAATCATATCCACTACGGGTGCACCATCTACAATGGCCGGTCAAAGTACAACCTTGCCAAGAACCACTGTCCGTACAGTGCCCGCAACAACAGATCATAGCACTGTGACATCGACTATTGAACCGACAACCGTTCCCGGCACAACTACAGGGAAGACAAGCACACTTGAATTGTCATCCACAAAATCCTCAACGGAGAGTGCTACAAGCACTCTTTTCAGCACATCTGAGGGCCGTTCAACTAGTGAACAGTCTACAGCTTATTCATCAACTGGCACAACCACCGGACTAAGCTCAACAACTATTAGTTTAACATCTTCAGTCCATCCGACAACGATTTCTCAATCTACCACAATGCAGCAAAGTACGACTGCGCAAGGAACAAACGTTCCCACAATGAAGGTAACAACAGACCAAAGCACTTTGACGTCATCCGTACGAAAGACATCGCTGCCTAGTATAACAACAGAGACGACAACACTTTTTCAATCAACACCAGCACAGCAAAGTACGAAGATACAAAGAACAACTGTGCAGTTAACAACAGAGCAAAGTACTTTGACGCCTTCCTTGGCAGAGACAACCGTGGCAAGTACCTCGACGCAGAGGCCGACCACATATGGTTCGTCTTCCGCCACGACAGGAAGTGTCACAAGCACAATCCTTGTCACGACAGAAGGTCTTTCTACTGTTGTGGCGACTACAGGACATTCCACCACTGGTACAAAATCGACCACAGGCAACCCAAGTACATATATCCTATCCACTACAGGTGCACCATCTACACCTGCTGGTCAAAGTACAACCTTGCCAAGAACCACGGTCCGTACAGTGCCGGCAACAACAGATCAAAGTACTGTGACATCGACTCTTGAACAGACAACCGTTTATGGTACATCTGCAGGACAGACAAGCACACTTGAATTGTCATCCACAAAATCTTCACCAGAAAGTGCCACGACAGTGGCTAGTACAATAGCTACACCAAGCCAGTCCACTATGAACCCCCTGACTCCAACTCGTACATCGCATCAAACTACTACATTTACTCCCACCTCTATCAGATCATCAATTTCGCCAACACCTGCGGTGACATCTACAAAGCAAATAAGAACACAAGAGGATATAAGCACACATCGTATTTTAACTACTATGCCCTCTACAATTTCACGTTCGACCTTGCTACCAACAACACCACAAGACGTATCCAGTGCGTCAACTTATATCTCCACACATGTATTTTCAAGTACTCAAAAAACCAACAGTGGACCAACATACACTAAGCTACCTACGGAAATCCCTACATCTGTAGTACCCTCGACAAGCACCCTACAGTCAGCTGCATCTGCATCCACATTGATCACACCAACGACGGCTCCAGGGGTACCCACATCTACGTTAATACACACCACGACAGCGCAAAGGACTACCGGACGCAGTACCGATGTAGACCGAGGGACAACAGCCTACACATCTGATTCCACCTCCACAGCAAGTCAGGTATTTAGAACACGTACTCTATTTAACGCATCGCAACTTACCAGCACCAAACACCCTACACCTACCCCAACTGCTCAATCTGACTTAACAACACTAGAACATCCAACACAGTCTGTTTCTTTGGGGCTCACATCACAAGGTACTACACAGAGACCCATCTATACCTCATTTAAAGCATCATCAACATCGTCAAACACTGACATGACATCTACACAAAATGAGGGCAGACAGGACAAAACAACCCAGTCCACTATGTCAGCATCCTCCATTACAAAGTCAACCATACCTTCGACACTATTTGAAACCGTTTCGCCTACACTCGCTCATATTTCCCTACAGCAATCTAGTGAAAGAAGTACACTATCGACAACTAGTAGGGCGCCATCAACCACACTGACCACCGCAGTTCCGACAACAACGCCACTACCAACCGTACAAGCAACCGCGGCTGCCACTACAACTGCACCAACAACAGAAGGGCTGCTCACATCTACTTTGACAGAAACAACAAGACGAAGCACCAATGCAGACAAACTGACAACGGTTTCTACGTCTGGTGTTACAAGTCAGGTATTTGAAACAACTTCTCGATCTAGAACATCAGAAAAAACGAGCACTGAACAGGTACCAACACAAACAACATTATCGCCATCGTTCAGCACTTTGGCGAAACTAACTACACAAGCAACAGTAGTAGCGTCTACATCTACTGAACCCTTTACATCGACACAATTTTCAACTGAAGCAAAAACAGCATCTACCGAATCCTTTACATCGACACCACTTTCAACTGAAGCAAAAACCACATCCAGTGAACCTTTCGTGTCTACACAACTTCCAACTGAAGCAGAAACTACATCTACTGAACCCTTCACTTCGACACAACTTCCAACTGAAGTAGAAACTACATCTACTGAACCCTCCATATCGACACAGTCGCCAACTGTAGCAGAAACTACATCTACTGAACTCTTCACTTCGACACAACTTCCAACTGCAGCAAAATTAACATCTACCGAATCATTTACATCGACACAGCTTCCAACTACAGCAAGAATTACAACTACCAAATATTTTACATCGACACAACTTTCAACCGAAGTAAAACCCACATCTACCGAACCCTTTACATCAACACAACATTCAACTGAAGCCAAAACCACATCTCCCGCACCGTTCATATCAACACAACGTCCAACGGAAGCAAAACTACATCCACCAAACCCTTCACTTCGACACAACTTTCAACTACTACAAAATTTACATCTACTGGAGCCTTCATATCGACACAACTTCCAACTGAAGCAAAAACCACATATACAAAAGTCTTTACCTCGAAACCACTTTCAACTAAAGTAAAAACCACATCCAGTGAACCTTTCATGTCTACACAGCTGCCAACTGTAGCAGAAACTACATCTACTGAACCCTTCACTTTGACACAACTTCCAACTGTAGCAAAATCAACATCTACTGAACCCTCTACATCGACACAACTTCCACCTGAAGTAACAACCACATCTACTGTACCCTATACATCGACACAACTTTTAACTGAAGCAAAAACCACATCTAGCGAACCTTTCATGTCCACACAGCTGCCAACTGAAGCAGGCACTACATCTACTGAACCCTTCATATCGACACAGCTGCCAACTGTAGCAGAAACTACATTTACTGAATCCTTCACTTCGACACAACTTCCAACTGTAACAAAATCAACATCTACTGAACCCTTTACATCGACACAACTTCCAACTGAAGCAAAAACCGCATCTACAGAAGTCTTTACTTCGACACAACTTCCAACTGAAGCAAAAACCGCATCTACAGAAGTCTTTACTTCGAAACCACTTTCAACTGAAGCAAAAACCACATCTAGTGAACCTTTCATGTCGACACAGCTACTAACTGAAGCAGAAACTACATCTACTGAACCCTTAAATTCGACACAACTTCCAACTACAGCAAAAACCACGTCTAGTGGACCCTTTACATCGACACAACTTTCAACTGAAGTAAAAACCGCATCTACCGAACCCTTTACATCGACACATCTTTTAACTGAAGCAAAAACCGCATCTAGCGAACCCTTCATGTCGACACAACTTCCAACAGTAGCAGAGACCACATCTACAGAACTGTCTACATCGACACAACTTCCGACTACAACAAAATACACACCTACGGAACCCTATGCACCGACACAACTTCCAACGGAAGCAAAAGCTACATCTATCAAACCCTTTACATCGACACAACTTCCACCTGAAGTAACAACCACATCTACTGTACCCTATACATCGACACAACTTTTAACTGAAGCAAAAACCACACCTAGCGAACCTTTCATGTCGACACAGCTGCCAACTGAAGCAGAAACTACATTTACTGAACCCTTCACATCGACACAACTTTTAACTGAAGCAAAAACCACATCTAGCGAACCCTTCATGTCGACACAACTTCCAACAGTAGCAGAGACTACATCTACAGAACTGTCTACATCGACACAACTTCCGACTACAACAAAATACACACCTACGGAACCCTATACAGCGACACAACTTCCGACGGAGGCAAAAGCTACATATACCGAACCCTTTACATCAACACAACTTCCAACTGAAGTAACAACCACATCTACTGAACCTTCCATATCGACACAGCTGCCAACTGTAGCAGAAACTACATCTACTGAACCCTTCACTTCGACACAACTTCCAACTGAAGCAGAAACTACATCTACTGAACCCTTCACTTCGACACAACTTCCAACTGTAGCAAAATCAACATCTACCGAATCCTCTACATCGACACAACTTTCAACTGAAGCAAAAGCCACATTCACCGAACCCTTTATATCTACCAAACTTCCAACATCAACATCTACAACAGAGTTCCTGACAACAGCAACAGAAGGGCTACTAACATCTATTGTAACAGATGAAACAGTGACAAAATCAGCCAGACTCACCACTTCTACTGAGGAGACAACATTTCCAACTTCTGTTGTTGCCTCTACTAGTCAGGTACTAATAACAAGTACTCTTCCTAACACATCGCAGTATGGCAGTACCAAACTAACATCAACACAAGCATCGTTACTACCAGTGTTAAGCACTTTGACACAACTTACAAAACAAGAAACAACAATTGCATCGACTTCCAAGACTGCTGGGCAGACATCAAAATAAGTACACCTGGCACATCACATCGAACAATACCCTCTACCTCTCACACATCGTTAATTATGTCAAGCACTAATACGGCATCTACAAGCGAAGAGACAACCACACAGCGAATTCCAGCTACCACGCCTCTTCCAGTTACAACATATTTACCATCAACAGCAGTTGAAAAACTTTCGAGCATGTCTACTCCTATTTCCGCACAGACATCTCAAGGATCAAGTACTTGGAGGACTGATGGCAGGACACAATCCACCCAGATCACCACGACAATCTCTCCATCTACTGTACCTTTCACGACATCGCAGCCAACCACTGCGGTCATGATTACATCTACGGCAGAAATTGCTTCAACGTCTCCTTCTAAAACCCCTGGAGAAACGACGGCAGAACAGACAACGAAACATACAACGTTATTACAAGCGTCCAGTACAGAAGTTACGACACAAGCAACAATACTAGCATCTACAGCTTCCACCACGATTGGACAATCAACACAGTCTACAGTTGTTGGACTGACACCAACAGCTACTGCACAGCGCTCATCACTTGAACCAATGTCTACTACCTCTCACACTTTAGTAAGTACTGACATGTCATCTACACAAGAAGAAACAAGCCCGCGCAAAACTACAACTGCCACGTCAACCACAGTTTCAGGATCGACTTTGCCATCATTGAAAACAACAGAAGAACTGTTAAGCACGTCACAGACACTCCTGGGGAGGTTCTACGGTAACAGTTAGCTCGGCAGCATCCACCGAATTGTCTACAACAACGTCTACATCTACGGTACCCATAAAAACAACATACATTCCTACAACTACCACAGAAATTTTGCCAACAACAAGCGAAGCTTTAGATTTTCTGCCAACAACAGCAGAAGGGCTGGTCACAGAACTCCACCGACAACTGCCAAAAAACTATTGACATCTACAGAAGCATCAGTGAGAACATCTGCCAGAGGCAGCACCGATGTTGCAGAAGTTTCGACCACATCTCGTGGACAGACTACTCAGGAGACCGCTAGTAGGACACCATCCACCAAGTTCACTACTTCAACATCCCCATATACTGTGCCATTGACATCTATGCAGTTTTCAACCGCAGCCACCGAAATTGCAACGACAACGGCAGAAGGGCTGCCCACTTCTACTCTACAAGGCACAACAGTACAGCCATCTTCTAAACACACCACTTATGCAGATCAAGCAACAACGAGCACCACTTCTGTCGTACAATCTAGTACAAGTCATGCACTCAAAGCGACAACTCAGTCAAGCACCTCACAACGAACAACCACGGTATTACAGACAACTTTACCACCACCATTATCGACTGTGTATACATCAACAGGTGTATCAACACATCAGCAAGGTACTTCCCAAGCAGGCACATCCAGCATATCAACCGACGGAGTCTTTAGAACAACTACTCCTATGTCAACAGCCGACATGGAATCAACAGAAAAACAAAGTACACGAGGGTATACCAGCACGCAGCAAATTTCCACCACTACCTCTCCCACTACTACAACTATTAAAGAAACCTCGATGACAGTAGCAGCGTCGACTCCCCCACAGACATCGCAAATAACAAGTACCCGGCAGATCACTAGCGCATCTACTCAGCCGTCTACATCGATGTCACCTTCTACTCTACTCTGGACGACATCGCCATATTCTACACATGCCTCAACCGTGTTAACTGCCGAGACTTCACCAACCACTGCTGCGGGACTCCTAACGTCTACTCTGACTGAAACTCTGTCAACAACCGCCGAACATCAAGCAACAAGTGCCAAAACCCCAAAAATAACTGCCAAAACTACAACAACTGCCGAATCTACAACAACAACAACTGCTAAAAGTACAACTGCCAAAGGTACAACTGCTGAAGCTAAAACTTCTGAAACTACAACAACTGCTGAAGCTACAATAACTGCTGAAGCTACAGCAACAACTCCTGAAACTACAACGACAACTGCTGAAACTACAACTGTCGAAGCTACAACTGCTGAAACTACAATAACTGCCGAAGCTACAACAACTGCCGAAGCTACAATAACTGCTGGAACTACAACAGCTGCCAAAGCTACAACAACAACTGCTGAAACTATATCAACAGCTGCCGAAAGTACAACTGCTGAAACTACAACAACTTCTAAAACTACAACAACTGCTGAAGCTACAACAACTGCTGAAGCTACAACAACTACTGAAGCTACAACAACAACTGCTGAAACTACAACGACAACTGCTAAAACTACAACTGCCGAAGCTACAACTGCTAAAACTGCTGAAACTACAACAGCTGCCGAAGCTACAACAACTGCTGAAACTACAGCTTCTCAAACTACAACAATTGCTGAAACTACAACAACAGCTGCCGAAGCTACAGCAGCTGCCGAAACTACAATAGCTGCTGAAACTACAACAATTGCTGAAACTAAAACAACAGCTGCCGACGCTACAACAACTGCTGAAACTACATCTTCTCAAACTACAACTGCCAAAGCTATAACAACTGCTGAAACTACAACTGCTGAAACTAAAACAATTGCTGAAACTACAACAGCTGCCGAAGCTACAACAACTGCTAAAGCTACAACAACTCCTGAAACTATAACAACAGCTGCCGAAGTTACAACAACTGCCGAAATTCCAACAACAACCGGAACAACATCCGCCAAGCGCACTACAGAACCAGGCAAGGCGACAACGGCCTCCACGCCTGGCCTTTTCTCCACCTCAGGTCAGGTGTCCAGCACATTAAAAAGCACCAAGCAGACGACAACACAGATATTGCCATCGACAACATCGGTCAAGACCATTACGGAACTAGACCATGCAACAACGGTCTCAACGTCTGGTGCTCCCTCTACCACAAGTACGGTGCTCAGTACAACTGCTCAGTCCACGCCTGGTCTTTTCTCCACGTCAGGTCAGGTGTCCAGCACATTAAAAAGCACCAAGCAGACAACAACGCAGACAGTAGCAGCGTCGACTCCCCCACAGACATTGCAAATAACAAGTACCCGGCAGATCACTAGCGCATCTACTCAGCCGTCTACATCGATGTCACCTTCTACTCTACTCTGGACGACATCGCCATATTCTACACATGCCTCAACCGTGTTGACTGCCGAGACTTCACCAACCACTGCTGCGGGACTCCTAACGTCTACTCTGACTGAAACTCTGTCAACAACCGCCGAACCTCAAGCAACAAGCGCCAAAACCCCAACAATAACTGCCAAAACTACAACAACTGCCGAATCTACAACAACAACAACTGCTAAAAAAACAACAGCCAAAGGTACAACTGCTGAAGCTACAACTGCTGAAACTACAACTGCTGAAGCTACAATAACTGTTGAAGCTACAGCAGCAACTCCTGAAACTACAACGACAACTGCAAAAACTACAACTGTCGAAGCTACAACTGCTGAAACTACAATAACTGCTGAAACTACAATAATTGCTGAAACTACAACAGCTGCCGAAGCTACAACAACTGCTAAAGCTACAACAACTGCCGAAGCTACAATAACTGCTGGAACTACAACAGCTGCCAAAGCTACAATAACAACTGCTGAAACTATATCAACAGCTGCCGAAACTACAACTGTTGAAACTACAACAACTTCTGAAACTACAACAACTGCTGAAGCCACAACAACTGCTGAAACTACAACGACAACTGCTAAAACTACAACTGCCGAAGCTACAACTGCTAAAACTACAATAACTGCTGAAACTACAACAGCTGCCGAAGCTACAACAAGTACTAAAACTACAACTGGTAAAGCTACAACAATTGCTGAAACTACAACAACAACTGCCGAAGCTACAACAGCTGCCGAAGCTACAATTGCCGAAGCTACAACAATTGCTGGAACTACAGCAGCTGCTGAAGCTACAACAACAACTGCTAAGACTAGAATAACAGCTGCCGAAACTACAACTGCTAAAGCTACAATTGCTGAAACGACAATTGCTAAAACAACAACTGCCGAAACTACAACTGTCGAAACTACAGCAACTGCTGAAACTACAACAATTGCTGAAACTATAACAACAGCTGCCGAAGCTACAACAGCTGCTAAAACTACAACTGCTGAAACTACAACTGCCGAAGCTATAACTGCTAAAACTACAACAATTGCTGAAAGCACAACAGCTGCCGAAGCTACAACAACAACTGCTGAAGCTACAACTACAACTGCTGAAGCTATAACTGCCGAAGCCACAACAGCTGCTGGAACTACAACAGCCTCCGAAGCTACAACAAGTGCTGAAATTAGAATAACAGCTGCTAAAACTACAACAGCTGTCAAAGCTACAACTGCTAAAACTACGAGTGCCGAAGCAATAACAACTGCTGAAACTACAATAACTGCTGAAACTACAACAACTGCTGAAGCTACAACAACAACTCCTGAAACTAGAACAGCTGCCGAAACTACAACTGCTGAAACTACAACAACTACTGAAACTACAACTGCCGAAGCTATAACTGCTGAAACTACGACAACTGCTGAAACTACAACAATTGCTGAAACTACAACAGCTGCCGAAGCTACAACTGCTGAAGCTACAACAACAGCTGCCGAAGCTACAACAACAACTCCTGAAAGTAGAACAACAGCTGCCGAAACTACAACTGCTGAAACTACAACAACTGCAGAAACTACAACTGCTGAAACTACAACAATTGCTGAAACTAGAACAACAGCTGTCGAAGCTACAACAATTGCTAAAACTACAACTGCTGAAACTACAACTGCCGAAACTACAACTGCTGAAACTACAACAATTGCTAAAACTATAACAACAG
>NW_017803921.1:1907187-1910601 GCF_001625305.1 Branchiostoma belcheri | reverse complement strand
CAACGTTATTACAAGCGTCCAGTACAGAAGTTACGACACAAGCAACAATACTAGCATCTACAGTTTCCACCACGATTGGACAATCAACACAGTCTACAGTTGTTGGACTGACACCAACAGCTACTGCACAGCGCTCATCACTTGAACCAATGTCTACTACCTCTCACACTTTAGCAAGTACTGACATGCCATCTACACAAGAAGAAACAAGCCCGCGCAAAATTACAACTGCCACGTCAATCACAGTTTCAGGATCGACTTTGCCATCATTGAAAACAACAGAAGAACTGTTAAGCACGTCACAGACACTCCTGGGGAGTTCTACGGTAACAGTTAGCTCGGCAGCATCCACCGAATTGTCTACAACAACGTCTACATCTACGGTACCCATAAAAACAACATACATTCCTACAACTACCACAGAAATTTTGCCAACAACAAGCGAAGCTTTAGATTTTCTGCCAACAACAGCAGAAGGGCTGGTCACAGAACTTCCGCCGACAACTGCCAAAAAACTATTCATATCTACAAAAGCATCAGTGAGAACATCTGCCAGAGGCAGCACCGATGTTGCAGAAATTTCGACCACATCTCGTGGACAGACTACTCAGGAGACCACTAGTAGGGCACCATCCACCAAGTTCACTACTTCAACATCCCCATATACTGTGCCATTGACATCTATGCAGTTTTCAACCGCAGCCACCGAAATTGCAACAACAACGGCAGAAGGGCTGCCCACTTCTACTCTACAAGGCACAACAGTACAGTCATCTTCTAAACACACCACTTATGCAGAACAAGCGACAACGGCCACCACCTCTGTTGTTCCATCTAGTACAAGTCATGTAGTCAAAGCCACAACTCAACCAAGCACATCACAACAAACAAGCACGGTATTACTGACAACTCTACCACCACCATTATCGACTGTGTATACGTCAACAGGTGTATCAACACATCAGCAAGGTACATCATCAACCGAGGGAGTGTTTAGAACAACAACTCCTATGTCGACAGCCGACATGGAATCAACAGAAAAACAAAGTACACGAGGGTATACCAGCACGCAGCAAATTTCCACCACTACCTCTCCCACTACTACAACTATTAAAGAAACCTCGATGACAGTAGCAGCGTCTACTCCCCAACAGACATCGCAAATAACAAGTACCTGGAAGACCACTAGCGCGTCTACTCAGCCGTCTACATCGATGTCACCTTCTACTCTACTCTGGACGACATCGCCATATTCTACACATGCCTCAACTGTGTTAACTGCCGAGACTTCACCAACCACTGCTGCGGGACTCCTAACGTCTACTCTGACTGAAACTCTGTCAACAACCGCCGAGCCTCAAGCAACAAGTGCCAAAACCCCAACAAAAACTGCTACAACAACTGCTAAAAGTACAACTGCCAAAGGTACAACTGCTGAAGCTACAACAACTGCTGAAACTACAACAACAACTGCTAAAAGTACAACTGCCAAAGGTACAACTGCTGAAGCTACAACAACTGCTGAAACTACAACAACTGCTAAAGCTACAATAACTGCTCTAGCTACAGCAACAACTCCTGAAACTACAACGACAACTGCTAAAACTACAACTGTCGAAGCTACAACTGCTGAAACTACAATAACTGCTGAAACTACAACAACAGCTGCCGAAGCTACAACAACTGCTGAAGCTACAACTGCCGAAGCTACAATAACTGCTGGAACTACAACAGCTGCCAAAGCTACAACAACAACTGCTGAAACTATATCAACAGCTTCCGAAACTACAACTGCTGAAACTACAACAACTTCTGAAACTACAACAACTGCTGAAGCTACAACAACTGCTGAAACTACAACGACAACTGCTAAAACTACAACTGTCGAAGCTACAACTGCTAAAACTACAACAGCTGCCGAAGCTACAACTGCTAAAACTACAACTGGTAAAACAACAACAATTGCTGAAACTACAACAACAGCTGCCGAAGCTACAACAACTGCCGAAGCTACAACAACTGCTGGAACTACAACAGCTGCAGAAGCTACAACAACTGCTAAAACTACAACAACAGCTGCTGCTGAAACTACAACTGCTGAAGCTACAACAATTGCTGAAACGACAACAATTGCTAAAACAACTGCCGAAACTACAGCAACTGCTGAAACTACAATTGCTGAAACTATAACAACAGCTGCCGAAGCTACAACAACAACTACTGAAGCTACAACAACTGCCGAAGCTACAACAACTGCTGAAGCTACAACAACTGCTGAAGCTACAAAAACAACTCCTAAAACTAGAACAGCTGCCGAAACTACAACAATTGCTGAAACTATAACAACAGCTGTCGAAGCTACAACAACAGCTAAAACAACAACTGCTAAAACTACGAGTGCCGAAGCTATAACAACTGCTGAAACTACCATAACTGCTGAAGCTACAATTGCTGCCGAAGCTACAACAACTGCTAAAACTAGAACAGCCGCCGAAACTGCTGAAGCTACAACTGCTGTAACGACAACAATTGCCGAAACTACAACAACTACCGAAGCTACAACTGCTGAAACTACAATAACTGCTAAAACTACAACAATTGCTGAAACTATAACAACAGCTGCCGCAGCTACAACAACTGCTAAAACTACAACTTCTGAAACTACAACTGCCGACGCTATAACAACTGCTGGAACTACAACAATTGCTGAAACTACAACCGCTGCCAAAGCTACAACAACTGCTCAAGCTACAACAACTGCTCAAGCTACAACAACTGCCGAAGCTAAAACAACTGCTGGAACTACAACAACAATTGCTGAAACTACAACAGCTGCCGAAGCTACAACAACAACTCCAGAAACTAGAACAACAGCTGCCGAAACTACAACAACTGCTGAAACTACAACAATTGCTGAAACTATAACAACAGCTGTCGAAGCTTCAACAACTGCTAAAACTACAACCGCTGAAACTACAACAACTGCGAAAACTACAACTGCTGAAACTACAACTGCCGAAGCTACAACAACTGCCGAAACTACAACAACCGGAACAACATCCGTCAAGCACACTACAGAACCAGGCCAGGCGACAACGGCCTCCACGCATGGCATTTCCTCCAGCTCAGGTCAAGTGTCCAGCACATTAAAAAGCACTAAACAAACAACAACACAGATATTGCCATCGACATCTGCCAAGCTCACTACAGAACCAGGCCAAGCGACAACGGCCGCCACGCATGGCCTTTTCTCCACGTCAGGTCAGGTGTCCAGCACATTAAAAAGCACCAAGCAGACAACAACGCACATATTGCCATCGACAACATCCGCGAAGCTCACTACAGAACCAGGCCAGACAACAACGGTCTCCACACCTGGTGCTCTCTCTACAAACTGCTCAGTCCACGCCTGGC
>NW_017803921.1:1902056-1907167 GCF_001625305.1 Branchiostoma belcheri | reverse complement strand
AACAGCTGCCGAAACTACAACTGCTGAAACTACAACAACTGCAGAAACTACAACTGCTGAAACTACAACAATTGCTGAAACTAGAACAACAGCTGTCGAAGCTACAACAATTGCTAAAACTACAACTGCTGAAACTACAACTGCCGAAACTACAACTGCTGAAACTACAACAATTGCTAAAACTATAACAACAGCTGCCGAAGTTACAACAACTGCCGAAACTCCAACAACAACCGGAACATCCGCCAAGCGCACTACAGAACCAGGCCAGGCGACAACGGCCTCCACGCATGGTCTTTCCTCCAGCTCAGGCCAGGTGTCCAGCACATTTAAAAGCACAAAGCAGACAACAACGCAGATATTGCCATCGACAACATCTGCCAAGCTCACTACAGAACCAGGCCAGACGACAACGGTCTCCACACCTGGTGCTCTCTCTACCATAAGTACGGTGCTCAGTACAACTGCTCAGTCCACGCATGGCCTTTTCTCCACCTCAGGTCAAGTGCCCAGCACATTAAAAAGCACCAAGCAGACAACAACGCAGATATTGCCATCGACAACATCTGCCAAGCTCACTACAGAACCAGGCCAGACAACAACGGTCCCCACACCTGGTGCTCTCTCTACCATAAGTACGGTGCTCAGTACAACTGCTCAGTCCACGCATGGCCTTTTCTCCACTCAGGTGTCCAGCACATTAAAAAGCACCAAGCAGACAACGACGCAGATATTGCCATCGACAACATCTGCCAAGCTCACTACAGAACCAGGCCAAGCGACAACGACCTCCACGCATGGCCTTTTCTCCACCTCAGGTCAGGTGTCCAGCACAGCACATGACGGAAGCACCCAGCAGGCAACAACGCAGATATCGACATCGACAAAATTTGTCAAGCTCACGACAGAACCAGGCCAGACGACAACAGCCTCAACGTCTGGCGTTTCCACTACCTCAGGCCAGGTGTCTACCACCTCACAAGAAAAGAGCACCAAGCAGGAATCAACGACGAGCACGATAGTAACTACTGAACAACAATCACAGCCACCGTCCTCCCAAATGTCATCCATTGCGACGACCAGCGGAATTACATTTACAACAACGCACGAAACGAGTACCAGGAGACCACCATCCACAATAGTGTCGACGGCAATCTCACCTTCTGCTTCAAGGTCGACGTCGTCGCAATTTTCAACGCGGGTCTCAATTGCACTAACTGCCGAAGGGCGTCTGACGTCTACTTCAGCAGAAACAACAGGCCGATCATCTGCCCGACGCACCACTGATGTCGATGAACCGACAACGATTTCCACGTCTGGCGTTTCTCCCACTTCAAGTCAGGGGACAAAAACAACAACAACATCGACATCTATGAGGCCTACCACTGGTGCCAATAAAACGACCACAGTCTCTACACCAGGTCCGATATTCAGCACAATCTCTGCTGCACCTGCGACCTCAAGCACATCAACAACCGAAACTCCATCAACAACAACAGAAACTCCATCAACAACTGCCCAAGCCCCGACAACATCAGTCGACACTTCATCAAAAACTGCCCAAGCTGCGTCAACAACAACCGAAGCTCCAACAACAACTGCCGAAGGATTAATTACATCTACATCCAAAATGACAACGGTGTCTACGCCCAGTCAGATAGTCAGCACCTCAAGCATATCGACAACTACCGAAGGGCTACTTACTTCTATGAGATTCACTACTAGTGCCGATAAAATGACACCGGTCTCTACACCCAGTCAAATATTTAGTACGACTACTCAGCCTAGCACATCTCGTAGTAGCATGGCAACATCTGCTTCGCCAGTGACCTCAAGCATATCAACAACCGAAGCTCCATCAACAACTGTCCAACTTCCATCAACAACTGCCGAAGCTCCATCAACAACTGCCAAAACTTCATCAACAACATCCGAAGCTCTATCAACAACTGTCCAACTTCTATCAACATGCCACAGCTCCATCAACAACTACCGAAACCCCATCAACAACTGCCAAAACTTCATCAACAACATCCGAAGCTCTATCAACAACTGTCCAACTTCCATCAACAACTGCCGAACCCCCATCAACAACTACCGAAACTCCACCAACAACTGCCAAAACCCCAACTCCATTAACAACTGCCGATGTAATTACATCTACATTGGCAACAACACCATCGGCAACATCTGCGAGACCCACTACTGGTGCAGATGAAATGACAACGAAATCTACCGTTGTCCCAACAACTACAGCAGAAGAGGTCACCACAAAGTTGCCATCAACTACAACCATAACACCCCCACGAGAGTCATCATCGTATTCCACAGACATCTCAACATCTCAACAGTCGACCATACAAAAAGTATCGACAACTTCAACAGAAGCCTCTACTACGGTTGCTCCAACAGAAGCCTCAACTACGGTTGCTCCAAAAACGACTGAACAGTCCGTCTCTACAACAACAGAAGAAGAGGCCACTACAAGGTTGCCATTAACTACTACCACAACTCACCAACGACAGTCTTCGTCGTATTCCACAGGCTTCTCAACAACTGAACAAAAGTCGACTACATTACCATCTTCAACAGAAGCCTCTACGCTTTTTTCTACGACCGTTTCTCCAAAAACGACTGACAAGTCTGTCTCAACAACACTAAGGCAGACAATACAATCTACTGCTGCACTCCTGACAACAACAGCTAGTGTACCTCAAACAACAACGCAGCGTCCGCCATATAGTTCTTCCCAAGCATCGTCAGCTATGTCAACTACTGTCTCCACAACACTTGGGCAAATACCAGAATCTACTGTTGTATCAACAACTACAGCAAAAGAGGTCACCACACATTTGCCATCAACTACAACAACGCCCTCACAACAATCATCATCGTACTCCACAGACTTCCAACAGTTGACAACAAATATAACAACGACAACTATCATAGGAGCCTCTACGCTATCAACAACGACAGTTTCTTCCAAAACGACTGACCAGCCTGTCCCAACAACTACAGAAGAAGAGGCCAGTACAAAATTGCCATCAACTACAACCATAACGCCCTCACAACAATCATCATCGTATTCCACAGGCTTCTCAACATCTCAACAGTCGACCATACAAAAAGTATCGACAAGTTCAACAGAAGCCTCTACGCTTTCTACAACGACTGTTTCTCCAAAGACGACTGAGCAGTTTTTCTCAACAACACTAAAGCAGACAACTACTGCTGTACTTCCAACAACAGCTAGTATACCTCGCACAACAACGCAGCGTCCGACACTTAGTTCTTCCCAAGCATCGTCAGTTATGTCAACTACAAGCATGCATTCTACACCTCACGAAAGCACACAAGAAACAAGCACGTCCCAAATTCATGTGACATCCGGTACAACGCCTCATCAAAGTACCACGCATCCAGACCACCTTCAAGAGACGACAGTTTTCACAGAAACCTCCACTGCCGTTTCTGATCTTACCTCTCCTGTGGTTACGACTACAGTGGCAACGACATCCCTAGCAACAACGATAGCAACTACCACCTTATCTTCAACATCGGAAACCACCAACAACACGACTACAGCAGTTGACAAAAAGTCAACGTCAACGACAGTACAGACATCACTGGTTCCTGTCGGTACGTTCATTTATTCTCCATACATAATTCATTCATAATCTGAACATACTATTGGTCTAATCTCTCTAAATCTTGGTGCATCTTGTTAAAACAGAAAGATATGAAGGTTGATTTTCTGTCTCCTCTTAAAATAGATGGTGTTTGGAGTACTTGGAGTGAGTGGTCGAACTGTTCGGCGTACTGTGGATTGGGCGTCCAGACGCGAACTCGTCAGTGCAACAACCCTCCCCCTTCCAACGGTGGCCGGTTTTGTATCGGCCAGGACGCGGAAATTAAGAACTGTTATAACAAAGAATGCCCTGAAGGACGTAAGTATCGTTTCTCTATTTGTAGGGAACTTTTTACCTAAAGCGCCTTTGTATACTGTTACAACGTATACTGTTGTTAGTAATACCCTTACATTATCTGATGCCATAATGGTAACATCTCTAGTAAACACCATCTTAATAAACCAATAATAGTCTAGTTTATTGCGCAACAATTGCATTGGATACAATGTATGGCAAATAACAATTAATAAGTATAAACATAGATTATTTCTACTACTAGTGTATTTATCTAACTTCAATACATGTATATATATTATAATGGAATATTAAATTTCACATTGTTGTAACATGGTAAACCAACACCATCTGCCATGTTTCATCGGGTAATGAAAAGGTAGTCACGTCCAAGAGGTTAAAGGTGAATACAGGTCACGTCACTGGACGAGGGTGGCGGGGAGCAGAGGGCTCTGATGTGTACTGCCTCTTTATCACCACGCGCAAAACATATCTTACAATATCAACTTGCAATTGTGGGGTCGTGTGGTGACTCGGAACCAAGAGGTCCCGGGTTAGAGTCCTGACAAGCCACCGATCTTGTGCCCTTGGGAAAGACACTTTACACGACTTTCCTCAATTAACTCAAGTGAAAATAAGTATTGTCTTGCCCTGTATTCGTATTGGTGGCGGCATAAAATAAGTTGATATAACTTGAGTGTGCTATCACCATGTCTAGTCAATATTTAAAAAAAAACTTGCAATTGGCGCCTTTCAGATATCGACTGGTGTTCGGACGAGGAGGATCGCTGTGGCCAGGTATCACACGGCGGCATTTGCTCCTTACGGGAAGATTACTACCGCTGTTCTTGCCGACCAGGATGGCAGATCCTTCAGGACGACAACGGCGCTTTTCAGCACTGCGAAGGTGAATATCTCAACTAAGAAATGCCCCCATGGCTCATATGATGATTTTCATGAACGTTTCCGATTGTCATGTTTTTATATTATGCTTTGTTTTTATATTGTCTTGAACTGTCTTGTGAATTATGTGCTGTATTTACTTTATTTAACAATTCTTTAAAACAGATAAAGATGAGTGCGAACTAGGGTGTGATGACTGCGACCCTGTCGCCAGTTGTACCAACACGATAGGAGGCTACACTTGCGAGTGTCCGGCTGGCTACTATGGCAACGGAACGCACTGCA
>NW_017803921.1:1894192-1902036 GCF_001625305.1 Branchiostoma belcheri | reverse complement strand
CCCCCCCACACACACACACACAAATGCATGAACTGTTCTCGTTGTCGACTTTCGTATTTACAACCTAATGTCTCATAAATTTCACTTCAAAGTTTCAATATTGGAATTCAATATTTTCTCTTCCCTAACATAATTTTCATAGTGCTGTATGGGCGTGACTTGTAATTATTAATACCTACTAATCTGATTGTTCATCACGTCTCTTCTTTTTTCCATGCAGATGTAGATGAATGTGCCACATCTGGCTCTACCAACTGTGACGACCACGCGCACTGCCAGAACCTTGCGGGAGGCTACACCTGCGTGTGTGAATTCGGGTTTAAGTCTTCTGTAGACGAGGGGACAGGGTTCGTTGGACAGTGTATAGGTGTGTACAACTGTTACAGCAAGCATATTTTAGATAACAATTGTACCAAATTGTACCAAAAGAACTTCGCATTCGGTAAAACAGTGACGTAAACTGACCTGGCGCTATCTTTAAAAGAAAAATCATGCTACTTACCTCACAGCTAATTCAATGGTCAACGCCCGTCCTGTAGTTCTGATTTCAATCGCCAGATATCACCCCTGAGAAGATACAAAACCAATAAAAGAAGTGACTAACAAACATGCGGACTCCTAACTCATGAAATGTTTGGAAACTTCAAACAAAGAGATCCGTTAAAAAATTAGGCGTCGCCGAAAAAAATGATAAAGCTCTTCATTATGAGACTTCATAATGTCTTCTAACATAACATAACATAACATAACATAACATGACATGACATGACATGACATGACATGACATGACATGACATGACTTTATTTTGTTCAGAGGATCGGTTTTACCCGTTTGGCGTGAGTCAGAAGGACTTCAGACTTACGGCTTCAACAGCGCGATCTGCGGAGCGACGCCGGCCATCTCTGACCAGGAGCGGCCACCATCTAGTTATGGAGGAGGCCTCCTCCTCTCTGATTGGTGTGGAGAACGGGATCCCGCTTTTTGGAGGCATCATCTGTAACTCCGTCTATGTAAGTGTCGATTTTTACAGATCTGAAATAGACAGTGATGATTATCGACACGTTGTGATGTGTGTGTGTGTGCAGTGCGTGTGTGTGCGCGCGCGCGCGCGTGTGTGTGTGCGTGTTTGTGTGTGTGTGTGTGTAGCAGCATACCAGAAGCATCAAAGTATAAATCATCACATAACTTCAAGTAGGTTACTGTGTGATTAAATGTTCTAAAAACGTTTCACAAGATTCAATAAACAGTGTAACTTTTGCCCAAACAGGTTTCCGAAAATGGACTTCTTGTCATCACAACGACCAAGGCAGAGGAGCAAGACTACATCAATGAGTTCCTGACGTTCAGGCACCCTGAGTCCATGGACACCGTTCTCGAGTCCAACAGAACGAACGTGTGTGGCGTCCTCGCTGCTTTCTGGTCTAACAACAGATTCAGCGGTCTACAGACCAACCAAGCTCCTAAGGTATCTTCTCGTATCATATGATATATTGCCTGACTAAAAATTGCCATATACCATATCTGATATTCACCTTCAGCTGGAAAATCCACCTTGAAAATCAGCCAGTAGGTACTCACATATAAGCATTCTAATGCCAAGGCTGTAGTGTGGAAACATACACTGTACACATACAAGGTTAGGAAATCACCAATTAAGAACACGGCACTACTTGCATATAACATCGGTTCACTTCATTTGTTGCAGTGCTATGAACACTAGAGTATCTCAACTTTACGATTTCCCCTCTCCCTCAATACTTTGTGGAATGAACGAATCTACTTTTGGGCAGTTTGTTTGCTTGATCTGTTATGGGCTTCTTGAATCTGCTGCGCGTCGTTTGCTAACGTTATTTTTCCCCTGCAAGGTTTGGTACCAAGCCTACACCAACACCAGCGGCTACATTCTCCAGAGAAGCAACCGGGACGTGGCCCGGTATTTTCCCAGAACATCGGACTACCAGGCCACGTTCACCCTGGTCGCTACTTGGGAAGACATGGTACCAGACTGGGAGACCGATGACGGCGAGGTGGGTGTAACTTATCACTACTATTACTAAGAGAAAATCAGATCTATTTTCAGTTTAAACCTGGCGCCCTTTGTGCAAAATGTGTACGTCGTCTTGTGTTCGGGCTTGCTGTCTGAAATGCCACCAAAAAGGCATCAAAAGTCACCCACCTGAGTTCTAGACCATGACAAACACACGTTGACAGAGTTACCCGTCCTCTAACTTGTCCATTTAGTCCATAACGCCTGCATTTTTTGTCTGGGCGGCCGGCGGGAAACCGTCTCTAGAACACAAGCAATCACCTTTGACCCCTCTGCACAGCTGATGACCGCATAGAAACGTATACCTTCTTATGACCGCATACAAACGTACACCTTCTTTAGTGTACAGGACACCCCAAACATGGCTGAAAACATGATTTTCTTCAACAGAATAAAAAGGAAAAAAACTCTAACCTGTAAATCCAGTTCAAAAAACGCAGCATTCCCAAGAAAAGACTTTTTACACTTGGTTTTACAACGCATTAACTGTATACAATGTTCAATGGCGTCAAAATCCTTTGAGGTTACTAGTAATTGTAGAATCTACTTCTTCATACGTCGAACCAACTGTTTCTTGACTGGGTTCTTTTTCAGACTAACACCTTCCAGGCGGTTCTGACGACCGACAACGTGAACACCTACGTCATGTACTTCTATAAGGATGACGGCATGTCCTGGGTACCCAACTACTTGCCTGACGTCATCCAGTTTGATGGCTACCCCGCTAGAGTTGGGTATGCCGTTAGAAACAGTTACACCTCCGAGGAAGACCACAACTCAGGTAAAAAACCACATTGCTTCATCTTTTAATGCCATTTGATCACTATACTTACATTATAGGCGTGAGCCATTGGTGACTTATTGATATTGTTGCATGGAATAAATCATAACACTATCTACGCCACACGATTCAACTGCTATTTTCATCTTTGACTTGGCCCCAAAATTAGATCTATTTAGATAAAATTTGTCAAATACATAATATGATCACCCCATGTGAGCCATGATTTTGAAAATTTCACTGTGGTGAACCATGGTACTAGTATTCTGTTATCAGAACAGAGTTTATTCAAATGACACCTTTTATTTTACATATGAACAGCTCACTGGGCGTGGGTGTCTTCGGAGGAAAACGTGTACCGGATCGACCAAAAGGTTTCCGTGACCACCAACCTGACCGGGCGGATCGCGTACAGACTGGAGAACAACGGTCCTGGTTGGGTTAACCCAGTCAGAGCATGCCACGACTGGTACAACGTGAGTAAAACACACCTAGCTAATACTTCAGTTACATATAATCATGGGGTATGCGTGTGTGCGTGTCTGTGCTTGTGTTTGTGTGTGTCTGTGTCTGTATGTGTTTGTGCGTTTTCCATATCAATTCTTAACAAAAGACAACTAAATGTCTGGCGTATCCGATTGACCTGCATGTAATTCGTATAGAGCTCTGTTGTCTTACATGCACATTCTCCATTCCAGGAAGAGCCAGACCCTAATTCCTGGGCGAGCGCAGTGATGGACACCTGTCCCGGTTACCTGTCCCAAGCGCGGGAGGAGACCGGTCTGTGGGAGGTGACTAGCTCGGGAAAAGGACAAGTCTGCTTTCAGAGGCGCTTCGCCCTGTCCTCCGGCGGAAACATGGACTGCTGCTACAAGACCGAAGATCAGGGTCTGATCACAAGCCTACACATGTGGAACAAGGGCACCGGATTCGTGCACAGATACGAAAAGGTACAACTGCTAGTTTTTTTGTGTTTTTACCTGTATTTAGCTTTCACTATCGTTATGGTAAATTGTGACAACAAAACCAGGACAGTGCGTCTTTTAAAACAAGACAACGCATGTTATCAATCAACAAATCTTTTTACTTCAAATAACCCCATATCATTATGTCCTTGTTTTATAGTCTACCAACCAGACCAGCCAATACTACCAGCGGGACTACATGCCCCGGATGTGGTGTTGCCATCGCTCCCGGTCCGATAAATGCTGTCAGCTGTACGCGGAGAAGCGCCCAGCTGCTTCATTCAGAAGCTACACAGCAAGCTACCTGGGTACGTTCACTTTCTGTTTAAATAGTCTGTTTTAAATGACACTGGTTCATAGTGAGCCAGTCATAATTATCCTGAAGATGACAGACGGCCATCGAAACGGCGTCTCTTTATAGACAACTACTTGTGGATGACAACTTTGCTTTTCAATCATTTACCACCCTGATGAAGTTATTATATTCACGGAAGTTATTTTGTTTATCTTCTTCTAACAGCAACGGCGTACGGTGAGCCCCACATCAGAACGCTGGACGGCCGAACGTACACATTTAACGGTCACGGCGAGTACGTGATGCTGAGGAGCACCGCCGACGCGCCGCACGCCTTCATGATGCAGGGGCGCACAGACAGGCCTGTCATGGGCGGAGTGAGGATCAGGGCTACGGTCTTCACGTGAGTAGAAGAACTTAATTGCACGACAATTGCACATGGTACAATAAATGGCAAAAAGTAATGAAAAAAGTACAAAAAATATATAGAATAAGACCTAATATAGAATAAAACCTAATAAATGCTGAATACTCAAACATCAAGGGCTAGCACAAGTCGGTCTTTCATATAGTGAGTAATCATATCTTTTTTGGCTTGGCTAAGTCACTCCCTAACATTAACCGTTATGCATAATAATCAGAAGCATAACGGTGAAAGCATTTCAAAAGATAATATTTGCCTCGAAGCCTTGATTTAACCCAGGCAGTTCTGGATACGCTTGGATTTCCAGAACCGTGCCTGAACATGTTTTTGGATGAAGAACGGTTATGAATACGCCTGGACTATCCAGAACCGCTCCAAAGGGTACAAAAACTGCCTCTAATCAACTCGACTGTTGTTTCCCAATACCTCAGTGCCATTGCGGTACAGCAACCTACCAACAAGGTCCAAGTCTATCTGGACAGTAACGGCACGAGCGTTGAGGTGACCATCGACAACGAAAACATCCCGCTGGCCGCTATTGCCAACGGCAGTAGAACCAAGTTCAATGATGGCCTCATATCCGTCGTCTATGGTAAAAGCGAATCTGTTTTGTAGCAATTGCTTTGTTCTTGAGTCGTTATTTCCTAAGTTTGACATCGTATTATTCGGGTACGTTATATCGTTATTAATGTATTTTCAATACTTAAAACGTATTCCATCATATATAGTATTATTTGATGATGATGATGATGATATCTGAACATCCCCTTCAAATTCTTGCAGACAACAGTAGAACATCCATCTGTGGCGTGCTGATCAGCTACCCATCAGGCATTTCGGTCTCTATCAAGGCTATGGCTGGTCTTCTGACCTTTGTCCTTGGCCTTGGGACGGACATGCGCAGTAATCTCCAAGGCCTCCTAGGTAACCTCAACGGAGACCCGAATGACGATTTCATCCTGCCAAATGGATCATACGTTCAATCGGCAAAACCTGGCAACCCAACGGAAAAGGAATTGTATTACAACTTCGGCAAAATGTGTAAGTATTACAAATATACTAAACCGTCTATAAGTGCCTAGTAAGTACGATCTGTAAGACCAGACTAAGATTTGGACCGCTTACTCTGGCCGGGAAGGACCCTTACGTTTCCGTGTAAGTGTGGTCGGATCTTTAACGTGCTCGAAATAAAAGGGTGGCTCCCAATCGGAGACAGAATACAGGAGTTGAATGCGGAAACAGGTGTAAAGTGCCGTACCTGAGGGCACAGCATTGGGGGATCTTGGTGATTCGAACCTAGAACCTTAAGCCTAAATCCGTAAGTTGAAAAAAAAAACTAAACACAAGACCACTTTGCCGTTGTACAGGGTCGACTCGGAGCGTATGCCTCTGCGACCACACCGACGTCAACAACGTGACACTTTTCAACAACTACCCGACGGATCCGAATCACAACTCGCCGGAAAACTACGGAGATGACGACTTCGTGCCGAAATTTTTCGACGACGACGATCTCTTTCCCAACGAAGAGACGAGGGAGATGGCAATACGCACTTGTGGAGCGCACAACAGGTATCTCACATTGAAGTTTGCTGAAAAAATTCCTCCATCATTTATAACTCGGAAATTTCGGAATGTTAGAATCTTATTTTGAGATTGTAAAAGGTTTTTCAGCTTCATTTGCGTTGAATATGGGGAAGTTTTCAGCTTCAATTGCATTGTGAAAGTTTTTCAGTTGCACTAAGTATATGAAAGTTTTTCAGTTCAGTACGGGAAGATTTTTCAGCGTAATTTGCCTTGAGTATACTAGTATGTGAATGTTTCCCCACTTCATTTGTTTTACCAGGGAGTGCATCTATGACATCGCTCTGACGAGTCAGGTTGACATCGGCCTCACTACTTCGCAATCGGAAACTGAATACAGGACGTCGAATGAAATCTTACGGAACGACGCGCCGGAAGTGTTCGCACCGACTGAGATCCGCGCCACCGTCAACAAAACATTCACCACGTCTGTTCTAGGCACGGATGCATGTCCGTAAGTACATTGTTACATATATACCAAAGAATTACATCATTAATCAAATAATAAAAAATGAACAATATCCGGGGAGGCCTGAACCTGATGTTAAGTATACTGGCATCGTGCACGTATCAGGAAAGAATTTTATTCGTCCGATAACGCTAGCGACCTGCAATGGTATAGCATAAAGCAAATAGTGTAAGATTAACAAACACTATAAAGGCCAGGCACTACAATTTACAAAGGGTAGATAGAAAAATGTTTCCAGTCTGGAAGCTGGAAAAGGGCCGTCCAGTCTAGTCAGTGGGTTGAATAGGCGATCCTGCAAAAAGCAAGGGGCGATCACTTATAAAACATATTTCTGTAAAACTAGCACTTAATGGCATTAAATACAAATTTATTTACTGCTATGACCTTCGAGATTGTTTGACGCGTGGTTTAAATGTTTGCAGGTATGTCAACATTACCGTGTCGGGGGCGGGGACGATGACTAAAACGGGGAACTACAGCGCCCTGTTCAGCTGGACACCGACAAGCGAGAAGTTCGTCTCGATTGAGTTCACCGTGAGCGACGACATGGGAGCATCCAGCATCAGTGTCCCGGATGTCACCGTCTGCGCATGTCAAAATGGCGGCATCTGCGACTTCGATGGCGTCACTGACAGAGTGGAGGGATTCGCGCTCGCCATTTGTATCTGCCCCACTGGTTTCTCCGGAACAACATGCCAAACAGACATAGACGCTTGCGAAGGGAACCCTTGTTTTCAAGGTATTTTGTTTGATATATTGTCAGAATCACTTCCCATCAAGTCCCATGTATCTTAAAAACTAGATGAATAAAAAGTATATTTTCTTTAAAGTTGCTTTCCAGAACTATATTTATTAGAGTGTTCGTTTTTAATTCTCCCTAATCGCTTTCCAGGAGTGAAGTGCATCGACCAGCCTGCACCCCTCTCCCCGGGACAACCCGGCTACACCTGTGGAGCCTGCCCCTTCGATATGGTGGGGGACGGCGACACATGTGCAGGTATGACTCCGAGTGTTTGTTACCTCCGGGGAAGGAGATATCCTTCCGCGAGGAGGTTTTACTATGGTTCGAAACATTTCTGTCAGCAGCTGTTTCTCGCGATCGGCTGGACGGATTTGTCTGTGGTTCGGTATACGTATTGCTATTGGGCTGCAGATGATGCAGAACGTTTTTGTTTAATTGCATATGTGTTTATGGGCGTCGAAATAAAAGGTTTTTAAGTGCTCCGGACACCCCCGCCATGCTGAAAATGGTAATTACCATGTTGTTAAGGAATGGGG
>NW_017803921.1:1891524-1894172 GCF_001625305.1 Branchiostoma belcheri | reverse complement strand
TTTGATGCGTGGTTTAAATGTTTGCAGGTATGTCAACATTACCGTGTCGGGGCGGGGACGATGACTAAAACGGGGAACTACAGCGCCCAGTTCAGCTGGACACCGACAAGCGAGAAGTTCGTCTCCATTGAGTTCACCGTGAGCGACGACATGGGAGCATCCAGCATCAGTGTCCCGGATGTCACCGTCTGCGCATGTCAAAATGGCGGCATCTGCGACTTCGATGGCGTCACTGACAGAGTGGAGGGATTCGCGCTCGCCATTTGTATCTGCCCCACTGGTTTCTCCGGAACAACGTGCCAAACAGACATAGACGCTTGCGAAGGGAACCCTTGTTTTCAAGGTATTTTGTTTGATATATTGTCAGAATCACTTCCCATCAAGTCCCATGTATCTTAAACACTAGATGAATAAAAAGTTGCTTTCCAGAACTATATTTATTACAGTATTCGTTTTTTAATTCTCCCTAATCGCTTTCCAGGAGTAAAGTGCATCGACCAGCCTGCACCCCTCTCCCCTGGACAACCCGGCTACACCTGTGGAACCTGCCCATTCGATATGGTAGGGGACGGCGACACATGTGCAGGTATGACTCTGTTTGTTTCTACTACTTTGTTTGTTCCTACTACTTTGTTTCACATAACCGGCCAACCGTCTTTTGGCGCAACACGACAGTGTTTTGGGGTAACTTCTACAATATACAGCTTTAGTTAATAAAGTCACTGGTAGAAACATTGAAGTTTTCAATCACTGTAACTTATTTTGGCAGATTTGAACGAGTGCCTCCTTGATGACTCGGACCCCCGTGTCCACCAATGTGTGAACGCTAACTGTGAGAACACGCCAGGGAGTTATTCCTGTGTGTGCCACGATGGCTTCGCCAAGGAAGCGGACGGGCACACTTGCTTTGGTAAGCATTGTCAGAGTTTTATCATTCCCAATTCACTGCACGTAAAGTTAGATTTACCAAAGGTGGCAAATGTTTGTAAAGTTGGGCATTTACGTAAGTTGTCAAGTCCGGTAATTTTATTTCTAGAAAGTAAATATTTCCTAACTTAACTGACATTTACTACTGCAGTCACTACGGCAGTGGATAGTGGTGCATGTTTAACTCCGATAGGTCTGTTCGTTCCCATTGCACTGATGTTTTTCTCTAATAAATGTACTTTACCTTTTCCTGTAGACATCGATGAATGTCGCGACTTAAACACCAACGACTGCGACCCGATCCACGGGATCTGTAACAACACCGCTGGATCCTACACGTGCTCCTGCAAGGACGGCTTCTACACCACCGACAACGGAAGGACCTGCAAAGGTTAGATCTATTTTTATTGAAAAATACTACAGCACAAAGTTGCAGCGCACTCAAGTAGCTAAGACTTATTTTAAGGTTAGATCTTAGTTATGTTTAAACTTCACAGAAGGGAAATAAAATAATGCTTCGTTTCTCACGTTCCGAACAACTTTTCTTGAAATGGTGGCATAGAGTACCTACTTTAGTCACTTCTTTCAACTCATCATTAATTTTCACACCACAGGCAGCCGAAAATGCACAGCTATATCTGGTATCGTGCTCTGTCCAGAACCATACCCAGGCACATTTTACATAGTCACTGGTGTCCAGAGCTGGTTCAAATCTACATTGTACGTTCTTGGATCCGAGAACCGTGCTTAACCCTAACTCTAACCCCTTCAGGCATAGAACTACATTGAAGATAGGCATGTTTCTGAATACAATATGCACTGAGTTGAATAAACATGTATTTCAATGACGCCATGCGAATGTTACAGATGTAAACGAGTGTGTGAACCAGAATGGCGGTTGTGAACGGCTGTGCATCAACACAAAGGGAAGCTACTACTGTGAATGTGGCATCGCTTATGTGTTGACAGAAGACGGACACACTTGCCAAGGTACATCCAACGGACTTCAAGTTGACAACAATTGAATGACCTTTGTCAAAAAATATCATTCGTTTATGTTACTGTTATACATTGGCCAATTTCTATCTGCTGTTAGGCAGTGAAGAATTCTTACCATGCTTAGACATAAAATAAACACAAGCTCATATGGGGACTCTATGATTTTGCAGAACTGAACGAGTGTGCGGCCGAGCACGTCTGTGAGCAAATCTGTGTGGACAAAGTGGGCTACTACGACTGTGGCTGCGAAGATTTGTTCACTTTGAATCTAGATGGAAACACGTGTAAACGTAAGTTTTACTTGTATTGAGTTTTAATCATTACTTGAAAACCTCTTTTTTGATACTCGTCAATATTCTATGTTTAGGAAATAGGACAGTTTTACTTTATGGAAATAACACTGTTGGAAAACGTTACATTATTAAAAGTGGCTGTACTGTTTGGTCTATGCAGCTATCGCCAACTGTTCGACCAACAACACATGCTCGCCACCTCCCATCGGCCATTGCGCAGTGAACGTGACTGAGTCAGGTGACATCGAAGAGGTCTGTGTCTGTGCCTCTGGGTACCAGCTTCTGCCAAACAACACATGTGGAGGTAGGTAGCAATTTAATCAGTATATTTCAATGCGACTACCATACTTTCAATGGGAGCCTTCTGATGTTAGAAAAACGTATGAATAAGCATTGTGTTTCTAGGTGTTAAGTATCGAAAGAAAAGGT
>NW_017803921.1:1873942-1891504 GCF_001625305.1 Branchiostoma belcheri | reverse complement strand
ATCCTTCCGCGAGGAGGTTTTACTATGGTTCGAAACATTTCTGTCAGCAGCTGTTTCTCGCGATCGGCTGGACGGATTTGTCTGTGGTTCGGTATACGTATTGCTATTGGGCTGCAGATGATGCAGAACGTTTTTGTTTAATTGCATATGTGTTTATGGGCGTCGAAATAAAAGGTTTTTAAGTGCTCCGGACACCCCCGCCATGCTGAAAATGGTAATTACCATGTTGTTAAGGAATGGGGCGGTTGCAGTTTTGGGTCTTAGCATTCAAAAGGGGTCAAACAGAGGGGTGTCTGGTTCCGATAAAAATTTTGGGTGACGGCGCAGCAATGACGGCGCGGGATGACGGCGGGGGTAATGGCGCGGGTGACGGTGCAGGCTATCAGACTGTGAGACACGTTAATCAACAGTCCATACCGAACCAACCGTCAGTAGCCATCAAACACATACAAACATATTACGCACATAACTTTCATACTACACACAAACAAATAACCTAAACCTTAGAACACAAAAAAACCCGAAGGTTTGAAATCTACGATTTCCCTTGTTTCTACTACTTTGTTTCTACTACTTTGTTTGTTCCTACTACTTTGTTTCACGTAACCGGTAAACCGTCTTTTGGCGCAAAACGACTCTATTTTTGCGTAACTTCTACATTAAACAGCTTTACTTAATAAAGTCACTGGTAGAAACATTGAGGTTTTCAATCACTGTAACTTATTTTGGCAGATTTGAACGAGTGCCTCCTTGATGACTCGGACCCCCGTGTCCACCAATGTGTGAACGCTAACTGTGAGAACACGCCCGGGAGTTATTCCTGTGTGTGCCACGATGGCTTCGCCAAGGAAGCGGACGGGCACACTTGCTTTGGTAAGCATTGTCAGAGTTTTATCATTCCCAATTCACTGCACGTAAAGTTAGATTTACCAAAGGTGGCAAATGTTTGTAAAGTTGGGCATTTACGTAAGTTGTCAAGTCCGGTAATTTTATTTCTAGAAAGTAAATATTTCCTAACTTAACTGGCATTTACTACTGCAGTCACTACGGCAGTGGATAGTGGTGCATGTTTAACTCCTATAGGTCTGACTCTATTCTTTCCCATTGCACTGGGTTTTTTCTCTAATAAATGTGCATTACGTTTTCATGTAGACATCAATGAATGTCGCGACTTAAACACCAATGACTGCGACCCGATCCACGGGATCTGTAACAACACCGCTGGATCCTACACGTGCTCCTGCAAGGACGGCTTCTACACCACCGACAACGGAAGGACCTGCCAAGGTTAGATCTACTTTATTGGAAAATAGTACAGCAAAAAGTTGCAGCACACTCAAGTAGCTAAGACTATATCTGGTATCGTGCTTTATCCAGAACCATGTCCAGGCACAGTTTTACATAGTCCACTGGTGTCCAGAACTGGTTCAAATCTACAGTGTACATACGTTCTTGGATCCAAGAACCGAACCGTGCCTACCATCCATAGAACTACATTGCAGATAAGCATATTTCTGAAGACAATGTGCAATTGAATAAACATGTATTTCAATGATGTCATGCGAATGTTACAGATGTAAACGAGTGTGTGACCCAGAATGGCGGCTGTGAACGGCTGTGCATCAACACAAAAGGAAGCTACTACTGTGAATGTGGCGTCGCTTATGTGTTGACAGAAGACGGACACACTTGCCAAGGTACATCCAACGGACTTCAGGTTGACAACAATTGAATGACCTTTGTCAAAAAATATCATTCCTTTATGTTACTGTTATACATTGGCCAATTTCTATCTGCTGTTAGGCAGTGAAGAATTCTTACCATGCTTAGACATAAAATAAACACAAGCTCATATGGGGACTCTATGATTTTGCAGAACTGAACGAGTGTGCGGCCGAGCACGTCTGTGAGCAAATCTGTGTGGACAAAGTGGGCTACTACGACTGTGGCTGCGAAGATTTGTTCACTTTGAATCTAGATGGAAACACGTGTAAACGTAAGTTTTACTTGTATTGAGTTTTAATCATTACTTGAAAACCTCTTTTTTGATACTCGTCAATATTCTATGTTTAGGAAATAGGACAGTTTTACTTTATGGAAATAACACTGTTGGAAAACGTTACATTATTAAAAGTGGCTGTACTGTTTGGTCTATGCAGCTATCGCCAACTGTTCGACCAACAACACATGCTCGCCACCTCCCATCGGCCATTGCGCAGTGAACGTGACTGAGTCAGGTGACATCGAAGAGGTCTGTGTCTGTGCCTCTGGGTACCAGCTTCTGCCAAACAACACATGTGGAGGTAGGTAGCAATTTAATCAGTATATTTCAATGTGACTACCATACTTTCAATGGGAGCCTTCTGATGTTAGAAGAACGTATGAATAAGCATTGTGTTTCTAGGTGTTAAGTATCGAAAGAAAAGGTATAACTCTGATTACATTACAAAATCAATGAGAGCTGTTCCTAAATCATCTATCTAAATTCCTTAGCGTTGAATATATGGATGTTGTAGAGTTGTAGAGGCCAATATGAAATAAGACAACGATGGAAGCTTCAGAGTTTGTAGAAATTTAATACACGCGTAATGTAGTCAGTTGAGCAGACCTGTGTGTTGTATATGGGCGGTTAAGCTTTGCTGCTTTTTAGTTAAGAATGGGAATATGGCTCTTTTGTCGGGAAAACACTGCTTTAACTACAGCTTGTGTCATTTTCAAGATATCAACGAGTGCGAGAACGGGCACATGTGTGACGAGCATGGAGACTGCATCAACACCGAGGGCAGTTACGAGTGCTCCTGTCATCCGGGGTACCAGCTCAACAAGGATCACGGGAAACGACATTGTCGAAGTAAGCGAACATTATTTATGCTAATGATATTTTCTTTTTCGTACTACTTTCTCGAAACCGGGTACAAAGAATTATTCAGATATGTAACATGGGTTGAAATCGGTAAGAAGATATTGTACAAACATTAGCATTTCCATACTTATTCATCTCCTGTGTTGATTCTTACGTTACCCTACAGATATCGATGAATGTGCCATTGACAACGGCAACTGTACGCACCTTTGTGTGGACACCCCCGGATCCTTCCACTGCGCATGTCAACAGGGCATGGTCCTGGACAAGGACATGTGCACTTGCCTAGGTAAATACTTTCTCTTGTTTTTTGAGAACACTGATTAGATCTACAACGCAACTGCTGTATCCAGAACTGTGTCTTATGCAGAACCATGCTCATGCACGGTTCTGGATAGTCGGCGCGCATCCAGAACAGTGTCTGGGGCAAATTTATGTTCTTGCCTTGAATACGCGGAGACAATCCAGAACTGTGTCTGTTCGTAACCCTAACCTATCCAGGCATAGGACTAGACAGGCACGTTTCTAGATACAATAGGATGTACAAAATGAGAGATTTCAGATTTAAAAGTCGTATGCTGTCCATCTAATACTCTATGCTGACATTTTCAGATATAGACGAATGCACCGAAAACCTTGCAAAGTGCTCCGTGAACGCCTACTGTAACAACACCAGCCCAGGGTACGACTGCATATGTGATGTAGGCTACTCTGGAGACGGCATCAAGTGTGGAGGTAAGGCACAGCAATACAATAAATGTAACAGATCCGTATTTTAGATACTTGTCATATAATTTTGATAATGGAGCAGGTCCTGAATTACTGGGTATGGGCTAAGGTCCTTGTCACTATAACGTGACTCAAAATATGGATGCATGTGTTAATGTTTATACAAAACGTTTGTATCAAATACGTCGAACCCGACTCCTGAACACGATGCTGAGGAGCTCAAAGACACGCAAGAAGGCCAAGGATTGTGTGCTGTTGCCTCATTATGATCGGGTTTTGACAATACCTATAATATTTGTTTGATTTTCAGATATTGACGAGTGTCTCTACCAGGATCTTTACAATGTGCTGTGCAAGGTCGGCTGCCGGAACACCCTTGGCTCATACGTCTGCACATGCGCCATCGGTTGGCAACTGGCCAATGACAGCATTTCCTGCATAGGTATGAAACACACGTTCTTTTTAAACTTCTTGTCACTGTTCATTCATAGCTTGTGTCGAAATAGCATAAGCTCCTTGAATCATAGTTGCTACATTGATATGTTTAATATACACATAAAACAAAGAAAAGGTAGTGAACAAAATTGAAATGTGGCAAAATCTGCCATGTATCAAATTGTCTTCTGCAATGTAGCAAACAGTTCTGAACTGGCGAAGTAGCAAAACGATTAACTCGAAAAAACCTTAATTCCCTTGGTTGACCGAATAGAAGGCTATCTGCCATACATGTCTGTCTACCAAAACCACCCTAGTCATGAAGTGTAATCAAGTGTTTGTATCTTTCACACCGATGCAGATATGAACGAGTGCCTGCTGGGTGTGGACGGATGCGATCACAACTGCCACAACACGCCCGGCTCCTACACCTGTTCATGTCGGCAGGGCTTCCTGCTAGGGCCGGACGGACAATCCTGCCGCCCGTCTCTTTGTACGTACATCATGACTTTATGGTATCTCTACGGTGCTGGGAGCGTTCTTGTTTCCCTATTACCTGTACTGTGTTGCCAAACTTGACAGAAAAAGCCACACAGACAAAACAAAGCACGGCATCAAAATATCATCAATCGCTTGAAGTGTCTGAAATGCAACCCATTTCTCGTTCCTCCAGCATCAAGGCTAACAACAGCATCAACCATCAGTGCTACATACAGACAGGCGTCAGATAGACCTACAACACTTACCAAGACGTCACCAACCGTCATGACAAGTCAACAAGCAGTAGTGACATTAACACCAAGCACTACTGGTACATCATCCAAGACAACCTCTCCACCACCTTCCACAACCCTAAAGACAACCTGCCCGGAAGACTGTGGTACTGGAGGCCGGTGTCGGCTTGTGAATGGTACTTCTACATGTGTCTGTGACGAGGGCTTCCAGCTTATCAACGGAACATGTGTCGGTGAGCATGGCTGCTTGCTTACTTGTAGATTAATAAATAATTCATAGGCTGACTGAGTGATTAGATGTTAGCAGATTTATTGATCTGTTGATAGGTTGACGGGTTGATTGATTTTTTTCCGAAATGTGATAATCCTGGTGTCAAAAATATAAAATTAATGTATCTGTTTGGTGAAAGGCATACAGAATGGTATAATTGTATCTCTCGTAATGCCACTTCTGTTGTCATAAAGCCTACTCGGCCACAGTTACCCCAACGGAGAACACTTAGTCTTTTATTTTTCTCTTTCCTTTTTATTAAACCATAAAACCGTTGACTAAATGTTTGTCTTTTCCATGAATGTAGCGGCGAACATTCCTGTCCAGACGACGGTGCTCCTGCCTGCGGTTGCCCTGTCCGTCGGGATCCCTTTGCTGTGCCTGCTTTGTGCCTGCCTCGCAGCCTACAGACGAAAGACGAAGAAAGTGAAATTCTACAGAGTCGACGGAGCTAGCAGCCACAGTGGAGGGTATGTTAAATTCCAGTCGCACTTCATTACTCAATAAGATGGGTGCATTTTGTGCAAACTGGTTATCAACATATCAAATGCAAATCAACATAATATCAACGTAGTTGACAGTTTTTTTTTCAATCTACCCAGTTGCTTGAGTGGTATTTTGTGCGTATGTAACGCAGACGTTTAACAAATTATATTCTGTCCTATTCTGTTACAATAGACGTTGGATCTGGCTTCCTAGACGGGACGGCTCCTCCAGTGGATACTTCACTTGGTCTCAGAATACACCAACCGGCGGCTCCAGTAACGACATCTACGGCAGTAACAGCTTTCCGTGGACGTACAGCACACCGCAACAAAGCTCTAACAACAGCGATATGAACAGCAACAGCTTTCCGTGGACGTACAGCTCCCCGAATCAGAGCTCTAACAGCAGCGACGTGAACAGTAACGATTTCCCCTGGACGTACAGCAAACTGAAGCAGAGCTTCAGCTTGTTTCCTTGGACGTACAGCAAACCAAACACAGGCTCTAGTAACAGCGACAAGAGCAGCAACGACTTTCCCTGGACGTACAGCAGACCAAATAGTGGCTCTGATGACAGCGACAGGAACAGCAATTTTCCCTGGACATACAGCAAACCAAACAGCAGCTCTGACAGCTGTGAAAAGAGCAGCAACGACTTTCCCTGGACGTACAGCAAATCAAGGAGCAGTGCCGATAACAGCGACAGCAACATTCTCTCGACGAACGGCAGACAAAGCTCTAACTCAACCATTAGCGACCCGCAAGACCTAAATGCCCTACCGGGTTTGAACAGGTAAGAATAGTCAAAGGTTTTGTTCTTATAGCTATAGTTTCCCTTTAGTTTCTTGGACAGGACTTGTCATTCCCATCTCTTTATAGTTATTCTGTTATCGTTCCATATGATAGAGTTTAATGCAGCTTTCTATGCAACCATCCTGTGCAGGTACTTGCCGTACCCGAACTCGTACCGGAGCCTGCGCAGCAGCAGCAGTGGCAGCCTCATCAGGCGGTCCCTGTCCAGTCGGCGGACTGATACCCTGAGTGACATGTCCAGCATGACCAGCCTGGGCAGCTCCTACCGATCCCACGACTCCCCCGGGTCTCCTGCGTGTGAACTCTTGCCACCTCCGAAGGAGGAAGACCCGGAAGCAATAAAAGAACACGACAACATCTTTGGATCGGACACAAAGGTAATTTTTGATTTATTATGACATTTCAATATGTAGAAATAGATATATTTTTGTATTTGGATTGTTTTCATTTCATCAGAGATATAACCTACAAACAGGTACATTGTAATATTGTTATCAGGCTATAACATATTCTCTAGAGATCTAAATGTTTCAACTAGTAGACGAATTATAAAATATCAGTGATATAAAGCAATAATTTCTGTTATTTTCCTTTGTACAGTTCCGTATCCAGCGACCGAAATTCGTCAACCCCAACGCTTTTAAGGACTGAACAAAAGGATTTTGCTTTAATGTTTTAAACATGAGTAAAATTTCGAGCTGAATCGAGCGATGAATTGAACGAAATATTACAACTAAAAACTTCTCTAAGGTTAATTCGTTAGCCTGATTCAAGTGACCAAAAAATATAAGAAACCTACGAACACTCTGGTTTTTTTTTTCAAAAACGTTACGTAACGGTAGCATATTAAATGAGAATGAAAAATTATGTAAAAAGGAACTTGCGTAACGAATACCATTAAAATGGATTGTATTTCCCATCGTTACGTTGTAAATCGAATGTTGTGTAAAGTTTTAGTAAATAGATAAATTAATTGTATTTACAATTCAATGTGGAACGTAAAGCAATTAAATGTAGAGGATACTAGACGCAAGGAAATGTTTATTGTAAAGACAAATTGACATTTAACAAATGTATGGACCTCAAAGGTCATTTTTGTCCATTCTATGTTATAAAGAGCTATAATTAAAGATCATTATCACCATTATTTGACGTTGTAAGAGTCAGTTGATTGCGTGATTTTTTTTCTCACTATCGGCAGAAACTGAAGACAATAAAATACTTGGGTGACGAACACCAATATAGTATAGGACCATCATATGACCACATATGCGTGCATACTACATATAGACAATTTCTGTACATTCACAATAGGCCCAGCCTATGTTCATGGTTAACACTATCTAAGTTTAAATCGAAGACATCATGAATAAGATTAGAAAAAGATTGCATTGTTTGCTTGGTGAATTTGTTGTATAAGAAAGTTAATAACATAAGACTATCAGCACGTTTGAGGAAATATTTACAATAATGGAATAACTAACCAATATATCCTAAAACACCTGTCACACATTCAGAACCTTTCCCCCGAACAGTCTGACCAGATTTAGGTCACGCCCACCTATCTACATGAATGGACTAAAATCCCCTGAACACTGTCGACCTACACCATCCAACCAGACCAAATGTTTTAAACATTTTGAAACAGTCGACTGACGCAGCCGAACAGTAGGCGACCTCGACGAACACCAGCCAACTCACCACAGCTGACCTTGCTCCCGACCTACTCCCAACAAGGGTAGTTCGGCAGGGTTCTGGAGGTTATATTCGGCTATGTGTAACAGGGGCTTATAATTAAAGGTGCACACTTTCGACTCTGCTTTGCCTTCGTCAAGGCACCTTTACCGCGGCCCCGTCTTCGTCCTCCTGAATCCCACTGTCCAGCTCTCTGTCATGGGCGTCAAATGCGTCATCTTCTTTGGACACTTTCTTTCGATCGAAGAATCCAAGCTGTAGTGAAATATGGGATGAAAAGATACTTCATTACATCCATATCAAACTATCAATAGTTCATAGAGATCCACTATTATATGCAGCGAAACTGCTTGGGTTCTTAGAACTATCAACTTTGCATATGAAATTATGACAACCACGTGATATTCACGTGACAGCCTCATGAGACGACCATGCTGTAACCATACATGAATAGTTTTGTATGTCTAAAATAACATTTAATGTACGTACCCGATAAAGGACCAGCACAATGGCTACCAGTAGAAGTAAACCACTCAGCGCGGCACTTGCGATGATCCAGGCCTTTACTCCTTTCTTTCTGGTGACAGGTCTTGGAAGTATGATGGCTGTGGTGACCTATGGCGATGAAGAGTCAAAGAAAGAAGTGCAGCATAATTAAATGTGGTGTTTCCATTGTGCAGCTATACAATAAATCCGGTGCATAGGATCTGGTTGAAAACATCGTTGCAAAGTAACAGTCCATCAAAGCAATACCTGAAAGACCCAAAATTTCCAAATGCAAAGATTCTTTTATGAATCGCATAGTGTTTTAAAACACAACTTAAAACATCATTGCACGAAAATGCAACCCTTTATAGGGAACAGGGCTCTGAATATTACGTTAGTTTCTGCTGTTGGAAGCGCGGCCGGGCTGATACTGTAAGGCATGTCCATAACCACCACCCGGGCTGATGACACCAGCCGATCCTGAGTCATGTTGCCAACAGACGAACGCTGTGGAAATTCAACAAAAATTCAAATACAAAATACACAGGCATTCTTACACAGAAAAAAGTCAACACTACTAGAGATACTTCATGTTTCACAAATTTACTTGCGAAAATTTACTTGCCAATATTCCATACAGTCCTAATATATTACACATAGATACATACATAATTCACATAGCCTGCTGTTCGTATCTATTAAACAAAATACTAACCTGTACGTCTTCTACCGCCGACGTGATCTCCAGGACAAAGCTATCCCCACTTACAGGCCCATGGACTATACAACTGATGGTGTAACAGTCCTCAACACTTCCACACAGCTGAAATCAAAACAATTAAGATGAATATGTAAAACATTGCATTCATAAGGATTCATCTTAACTACCCTAAGGCAAATGGCCAGTAAACCAACAAATAAAATTGTGCCTTAAACAATTATATAAAAGTGATGAGTTGAGTCAGGTTATAAACAGACTGATTTAAGGTATGGGCGCTAAACAGTAACTCTTGCTGCTATCTCACATTGGACATCCAAAATTAGTTGAAAATTCAATATTAGATAGGAAACTCACCAGAGCTGTAGCGTTGTCAACAAGACAGTAGCCTTGTTGGTTTTTCAAAGAAACGTCGGGGACTGTTACGGTTATACTTCTTTCCTCGGTTGTGGCTGGCCACATGATGGTAGCGATGGTCTGACCAACATCACTGGGACCATGGTTCCTAACCTATGCAGTAGATATAATAAAAAGCGAGCGTGACAAAAAAAAAAATATGACTAACAAGAGCCATTGATAGTTTCTAACTCGTACTACTTTCCCTACATAACCTTAGGTAAGACAAAAGTGGAGGCGTAGAAGACTTGGAGGATCTTGTACCATTTCTTTTTGTTAGCCATTATTCTATAAAGATATGCACTGTCGAATTTCCATGTATTTCTATACATGTTAATCATGACATTCTTACTATCAATGGAATTGATTTGCAGCATACCTCGTAAACATGTTTTATTTGAGAAATGCCAGGTTCTGCGTCTACATCGGTGTCTGAGTTGTCGTTTGTAGAGTCTTGGTTATCTTCTTCTTCTTGTACAGAGGAGCTATCGAGCCAAATGTCTCTGGGAAGAGACACTCTGCAAAGCAAGAGAATAATATGGCAGTGTTATTTGAACAAAAAGGACAATTATTATACAAACAGCAGATCCTGTGAAGGATAAACACATATGTGGAAGCCGAATCTTACCCTTTGACAGTAACATCTGCTTCGACCACTACTTTTGCAGAAAATACGACTTGGTTGTCTCTAGTCGTGCTGATGTCGTCCGGAGTTGAGCTGGAATAGGTAATAAAGAAAGGCATTTTATTCTAGCGCCAGTGCAAGGTGATTTCTTTCAACTGGAATAGATTAACAACAAAGATAGATCTTTTTAAGGATAATATCCCGTTTCTAGTTTTTGAATGTTGTGTTAGAAAACGTCCAAATTTCGAAGCAACGTTGACCAAACTACCAGAGGGAACCGGGTTTCACGCGACACAATTATACGTTCTCTCCACGAGTTGGTTGGACCAATATTAAGCGCTTAACAACTTTTTACCGATAAAGAAAAACAACTGATAAAACGTTCTGCATACCTGTTGGCGAAGATAGGAAAATCTAAAAATGGACGACTTCCGTTCAGGTTCGCGACCAGGAAACGTAACTGCAAAACTACCTGTGAAACACAACCAAACATAGAATAATGTATTTTACGTGTGATGAATTCGGATGAAGATACATGTAGCTAACAGGTTGTGCTTCATCATACATCATAATTACTCTAAAAGAGGTATGAGGCATATAGTTTTCCTAATGACATTTTTCAACAAATGCCTTGCAAAGACCATCTGGATGTAAAAGTTCATGCTTATCATTACAGATATGTACAGTAATTACCGATGAGTCTGCCTTCAGCGGGTTCCCCACCTCACAGTTAACGGTTCCTCCCGTTCCTGCTGCAGTGTAGCTGCACATGGCCGGGGTGTTCTTGCAAATTTAGGGTGAGAATTGTTTATTACGTGGATGAAAATAATGAGAAGTAACACAAGAAAACAACTTTGTCCTGCCACTTGTTACATTAATGTAATCCAACACCACAGGGTGTCTACTATAGCACCAGTTACCATGGTGACATCTCTGGTCCAGGTCATTGGCTCTTTTGTTTGTAGAAGACGACGAAACATAACAAAAACAATTATTGTGCTAAGGTAAACATATTCATAACTCACTGTTTCCATCCGTTGTGCCCCGACGTAGTCCACCTCCTCCGGGACCAGCACGTACAGGTGAGACTCGTACGACTCCTCACCTCTGTTCGACACGGTGACGTCAAGGATCACAGACGTCGTGTCTCCAACGTAAATAGTTGTTGTTGAACTAAAACAAAAAAGATTTTTAAAAATATAAGAAAGATTGGGAGTTATTGTGTAACTATCAAACTTTTCTCCATGTCAAGAATTGGACTCACCGGGATTTTAGACTGAATCGCTCAGTCCTTTCCAGCTATGGCTCAATCGCTCACGACACGTGACTTTATGTACGTGTGATGTTCTATACCTGAAAGGGGTAAGGTTAGGATCAAGAACGATTCTGTATAGGCTTCTCGTGTAGCCAAAAACGTAGATTGACCTCCCGAACAGTTCTGGATACGCGTGGAATATCCAGAGCCTGACCATGGTTTTGGAGCATGGCTCTGCATACGACACAAAAAAAAAGCTCATATACTTGTACTTTGCAAAGATTATCACACAAAACACGTCACTCACCCGCTAGCCTGTACACCCAGATCAGGGACACAAATGTCATCCAATCCGCAGTTCCGTGACATGTTCACCTGGGCGCTGAGGTAGGTTTCGGCGTCAGGACGCAGGACGGGAGAGAGCTGCCCGGTGATTAGCTGCTGAGGAAGGCTTAATGTGACCTCTACAGAAATGGGCGTCAACTTGTCACGAATTTCCTCCTGCAGAGTAAGAGGTTTATCATGGAAACAGTAAAATTGAGAGGACTTTTCTACATTTAGTTTAGCAATGTATCAAAACCTACGTAGGTATATTGTGTATAGATTGTGTATAGAGATTTAAAACAAACAACTTCTCAGCCAACGTTTCTTTGTTACCGTGGGGTAAGTTGTTAAGGATTGGAGGTGTAATGTACGTCTGACCGCCTTCTTGGTATATAATGACGGAGTTTCAGTACTAAGTAAAGCCGTTAGGGTTTCTAAAGTTTAATAATTTGTTTGATATGTTAAGACCTAGAAAATACCTTGACAATCTGTTAATAGCTTCTTGAGTGATGCTGCTAAATCACATACAAACATGCACCAAACACCACCGAAAACACAACCTCCCAGGCGAAGGTAATGAGGAACACAAATCACAAAGTGAGCTGTCAAATTGTCAGCAACATACTTTGAGATGAACCTCCAGCATCATGCAGCTAGTCTGCCTCTTCAGCAGACTCATGGCGAGCTGTGGCGTGTCTTGTTTCAGCACAGCCCGCTGCAGGGGCAGTAAGGGACCGTCTAACACCACGCTGACCAGGAAGTCCTGCGTGTCAGGCACGCCATGGCCGCCGTACTCCACACACAACATCGCGGTGAAACTGGAGGAAAGACAAAGAAGATGCGTTTCAACACAACAGCTAGAAAGGTAACATTTCCAAAGCATATGCATAATGTTCACTTGCAAACGGTCTGGCCTACCGAATCACTGGTCTGTTTATTCTTACTCAAACACATTCTGTCCATCATATATATTGTGACCAGCCTCTCCAACTCTGTCCTGCAACTTTCTACATCATGTAATCCAACACAACAGGGTGTCTGCTACAGCACCAGTTACCATGATGACATACAGCCGTCTGTCCCAGGCCATGGACCTTTTTGTTTGGCAAAAAAAGTGGGAACAGAGTAAAAGCAAAATCTTTCCCTCTCCTTTTCCTACTACTACCTTCATAGTGTTACATTTTAAAGATTAGATTAGATTAGGTTAGATTAGATTAGATTAGATTAGATTAGATTAGATTAGATTAGATTAGATTAGATTAGATTAGATTAGATTAGATTAGATTAGATTAGATTAGATTAGATTAGATTAGGGAGCTTACCAGGCGGCTCTTCGGCCGTCATCAGTGTTACACCGCCTGGTCTCCGGGTCCACCACCTTCGGACGGACATTCAGGACAGCCGTGATGACGTCAATCACAGGAACGGACCTGGCAGGGAAACAGGTGCAGTTTATTAACGAGTCGCTAGATGGCAGTGTTATATTAAGTGACTCAATGATACATAGTATATCTATCATAAAACTGAGAGAATAATACATTTTCTTTCAGATAGAACTGGATTTTAGGATCTTACCTGAAAACTGTTGCGGCATCAGATTCAAACGCACCAACTGCCAAATCTGGAAGTACACAATTAATGATGACATCGTAAAATCGTCCAACTGTGTCTGAAGTAAAATCCGCAAGGGATCTTTTCAAACAAACTGTTTAAAATCGTAACGGAGATGCGGTCATAGAACACATTATTGTATCCAGAGCCGTGTCCATCTAGTTCCCTGCCTGGATTGGTTAGGATCAGGCGCGGTTATGGATACTAGTAGTCTCCGAGTATCCAAGCGACTTTTCAATTCACAAAAAGTCTCACCTGGGTAAAGATTGCCGTCGATGTCCACTCCTCCTGATAATGAGTAGCCAAACGACTTTAGACACGTCCCAACAGAACTCGCTTCTATTGCCTAATGCAAGGGGAAAAACATGACTTTCACAACAGTGCGAGTATGTATTCTCATACAAGAAAACATACGTTGTCTTGTAGGGCATTCAGTAGAACATCTAAAAAGACAAGCAGTGGACAAGTACTAAAGAGTACAAAGAGGAATTGTGTAAGTTCCTTAGAGTAGAAGAGATACATGTAGTACAATGAGACACCCGAAGTACATGTATAAAGCGTCAACCACATGGTTCTTACAAGTGACGGTTCCTTTGTCAGGCCCCCTGGCGACCCCCTGTAGATGTACACCGCTCCTTCTCCTGCCTTGCCTGCATACGGTGCACCAATCGCCACGTCTGAAATAAAAAAGGACTATAAAATAAGTACACTGAACTAAATGTCAGACCTTAAGAACAAAATAAACAGTAGAATAGCTAAGTTCACAACCACGTCTAAGAGCCGACGTTTTGATGACCGTCTGCCATTTTCATCAGGGCAATTATGACTACTAGTTTACTGTGCACTGAAGGTTGCTGATTTACTATGCACGGAAGCTAGGTGTTACTGCTAACAATTAATACGGTCCCAAAGGCTAAGTAGCTGTGACATGCATAGGTAATGTTGCTCAAAATTAGTACAAATTATTCGCTAACAAAATAAACAGTTTCGTAGTATCTTCCTTTCAAAGATAGGATACTTTTTACTCACAGATCGCAGTCATACTCATAGCTGACCTACCGTTGAACCCATCGCTGTCCATGTCGCCCATGGCAACCATGGACGTGCCGAAGCGTCCACCTGCGGTTCGGCCTGTTATGGCCGTGGTGTCTCTGATGGAGCCCCGCGCCTGCGAAAGAAAACCAAAATCTCTGAGAAAATTTTGGGGTGGAAAATAATGAAAAAATGAATTCCCAAAGACCATATCTATCAATAAACGTTTGATGACTCCTACCAATACTTTCAAAGTACGATTACCATTAAACGTCTATAAATACATACTTACTGCTATCAAGCCGCAGTATGGTTGCCCAGGCTTGCAGAGGTACACGTACACCCGCCCCACGTCCCCCTGCATGGTGGGGCCGCCCAGCACGCTGAAGTACGGCGCTCCGATCAGCAAGTCCTGGCGACTGTTGCAAAACAGGAACAACACGATAGATGGCACTTTGTTGTAACTTTTAAGTGAATTTGAGGAAGGGATTATAGGTGTTTATGAGTACGATATCGATGTAAAGCGATGACATTGGAAGGTGGATGTAGCTCGGCTGGAGTAGGATTTAAAATGAGAAATGGATTTGAAATGAGATAAAAGAAAAAAACCTCACCCGTCACCGTTAACATCAGTCACACAGAGGGACGACCCAAAACCAGCCGCCAGCTGAAATATATGAGATATCAAATATATACAAAATGATAGATGTCATAATCATCTCTGTGCATTTTGAAACTCTATAATCTGAATCTTATTGTGTTATTGTTGATATAAAAAACAAAAATAAATTGTGGTGTAACGTTAGCACACATGTACTGTTTGAGTGCTAAGGTTGCTAACCAAGTAGGATTTATGTTGCAGTATCAGTAAAACCATGCATGAAGTTATTCCAAAGTACTGTTTTACCTGTTCTCCTATCAGCTCAGTGATAAAGTCCATATCCTTGTTCACTATAGAAACCTGCAACGGAACAGAACTTCGTATTACTAACCAACAGTCATAGGTCATTGCAATTAGATAACTGAATATAAAACAGCTTAAATATATGTACTAAATCTACCACAGTAGCGCAAATAATACACCATGGTCTGTACAACGTTGCCTGGTGTAAAATGCTATAGTGTGCAAACTCACCAATCCCATGATTCTTTTCGCCCTCGGCCCCCCGATGACGTAATCTATACAAGAAATGATGAAATAAAAATGACTAAAAATCACGTCTAGTTTTGTGATTGACTGATTGAATGCAGGACTTTTTATAATTTTCCCATTACACCTCACTTATATTGATAAATGAATGTATAAACGTGCTTGGTGTCTTTATTCATCTCAAAACAATAATCCTTAAGAGAGAAGTTGATTTAAGATCGAGATATAATATCTGTCATCCGCTTTAAAATGGCAGATAGAAATCAGCAAAATATTCGTCATTACCTTCATCCCCAGTGCCCGACAAATCTCCAGCTGCTACAGATATACCTTGAGAGAAACAACGAGAATTTCAGATATCATCTAACCTCTACCATGCTAAAAATTCTAAAATTCTAAATTTACGCCACATATCTATGTACAGTTTAGGGGAAGCAGTTAACTCGATCACATAATAAGAACTTGAATCTAAAATCTAAATCATCAATGATGTTTGTTTATGATAGAATTTTTTTTTCAATGAGAATATGGCATACCTGAGTAATCGTCGAAGTAATTTTGCCTCTGGCCAGTCTTCCCGACGTCTTGCGTTACCCGGTTGACGGAGTAGATTTGTCCTGAAAGAACAATTCTTTAAAAAGTTAAAGACGTAATACTTTCTTTTTCCTTTTATACTGTTGATTGAAACCGGTGTAACAGATCTAGATGAATACACGTTAAGACTCTCTAGCACATTTGAGTTGTTTACAGTACCAACGATATGTTTGTTCTTTGTTTGTGTGAGCACTCGTATGTTTCTCTGAGAGATTATGTGCGTGTTTGTAACACTCTTAGTACTTTTCATCTATGATGATGTGTGTGCGTGTTTACATACATGTGTGCGCTCTGTATATGTGTGTAGGGAAGTAGACTCCACCACTCCGGCTGTGGGTACGCGTTTTGCCTACCTTCCCATAGGTAGCTGCCAGGGGCTCCAAACACCATGTCTCCCCTCTGTAAGATAAACAATACAATGTTGAGGCATCCGTTTGGAAATAAGCAAGCCGGGGTACCCCAGATTTCAGAGCCCGGCCGGGGCCCGGTCGGCGAAACCACTTATCCTCCTTCGCGCTTCAAATGTTACTAATGTATTACCTGTGTGAATGCAGCGCTTGTCCCGGCTTGACAAAATCCTTCCTCGAACCATGCAGCTCTTTTGAATGCTCCTGTAAGAAAATGAGAAAACCTCTTAACACATTCCCAACTAGCACATTTTTTACGTTTCATAATACATAGTAAACAAGGTAAATATGTTTGTTTACAAAGGTTTGTTTTTTATTGATAAATTATTAAAAACTGTTGTCTTACTATTTTTACACGGTGAAAAATTGCTGAACCGTGTCATGTTATTTCTCGCGAGAACACAGTTGCCGACGAGATTCCAAGTCTCGGTGAACCCCTGCAGCCCTTTGTACCAGTATCGTGGTGCGCATGCCTGGATTCGAAAAAAAGGAACACTCTATAAATACAGTTGCTGAAAGGATCTAAAAAAAGACTAAAAAGAAATGTCAATCTGCGGCTAAGCACACACGCACACACACACACACACACACACACACACACACACACACACACACACACACACACACACACACACACACACACACACACACACACACACACACACACACACACACACACACACACACACACACACACACACGTGCGCACACACACACACACACACGCACACAGATGCAGAAGTCCAAAGGAATAATATAAACAGTGCCTCACTTTTCCGGCTGTTCATCAGGCAGCAGCTGAGGTACAGGAGGCAGACCCTTCCTCTTACTGGGAGCCAACTTTGTCTGTAAGGCCTCCAGGGCCGTTACATGCTGCTGGATCTGTGAACACCGGGGAACAAAACATCATGACGGTTTTATCAGGTTGGTAATTCACTG
>NW_017803921.1:1861673-1873922 GCF_001625305.1 Branchiostoma belcheri | reverse complement strand
CTCCAAACAAAACCTCCGTACCAGGAGATTTAATAAGTTGTGAGACTTACAACAATTAAGTCCTCAATGGGTGACGTCATCACGGTCGCCCCCATCATCTGGTCAGGCTTGGCTGAAACGTGCATGTAACAGGCATCGTGATTGGATAAGAATGAAAATAAGCATGCAACAGACATCGTCATTGGACAATAATGAAAATAAGCAAAAATTTGTTGTGTTATATTTCTGCACACTTGTTTTGATTATTTCGTTTTAGTTCTAACTTGTAGTCATCAATTGTACGTATTGTGCATTGTAAAATGTTGCAGTTTATTTGTTTGAAACTGACGTCACATTACACTTAGATATGTCCTATACTACTAGTATTGTGAAAGTCTGCGGACGTTGAAGGTGCTTAATCAGCCTAACTGAAACTAAGGAACATGGCTTCCATTTTGATGCCCACTATTGAACTTGCTTGAAAGTAAAATTAAAGGAAGGGCCTCATGTTCAAGCATTACGCATGAAAATCTGAGTGTGCAAACGACATTACGTGACGGCTGCCAGATGCGCGGGAAAGCGCTCATGGCAGGATGTCCGTGACACGACTATCGGCCTTATCTCCCATCACACATGTTCAATGTGGGCGCACGACAGACGCATTGTGTTCAGAACTGCAGTGGCAACACCCTTAATATTCACACAGGCAGTTTCACCAGCATCCATTGGGCGGCCTGCTTAGAGAGTTGTGTTAGTGTAACATTTCATGGGCAAATGAACGCTATGGCGACCAAACTCCCCTGGTAAATTATTTCGTTCGCTCTTATTTATTACTCTGTCGATGTCGATCATCATTTTCATTTTATCATGTTCATTTTATTACTTCTTTATGTGCCTATAAATCTCTTTTAAACACACATGCAGACACACGCGCGCGCGCGCACGCACACTCACATGCACTCACTCACGCACGCGCACGCACACAAACAAAATGTCTCGATCCTATTATCCAAAGATAATAGGATCTAGAGAAAACTTCAAAAGGTGCATGTTGCAAACACACTCCACACGTGTGACACTCTATGCTAGATCCTTACATCTGCTTGAAGGTTAATCTCCAAGCAGATCATAAACTGAACTGAACAGAGTGGCATAAGACAGTATCAAATTCGCCAGGCAGTGTCCATTGTCCACCCAACACCGTTGGGTGACGTGTTGAACCCTCTCACAGTCTCTGGCCAATGGATACTGTCTGGCCAATTTGACACTGTCTTATGCCACCCTAGGATCTGCTTGGAGATTACTTGGAGGTGACATGTCCCCGGCCTAGCTTACCGTCTGGCAGTTGGAGCGGAAGTCTGTGACAAGTTGAATTGGCACCAAGTCCGTCCTCAGCCGGACATCTGAACACTGCGCCTGTCGACCCACTTCCGGCGGCTTCCCCCTGGGCGAAAGGTGCCCCAACCACTAATCTGGTACAATGTAGAACAGTCGTATAAACGTCAAAAACTTATCGTTGTGGTAGAAGTGGTATTCAGGTGGTAATCATCGTATTCGGCTAATTCGACCAAAAAGGGAAGAATATTATAATTAGCCAGGAGAGTCAGTGCGCGAGAAGCCACCCCCCCCCCATTATCTTCCTGGGGTACACTTAGTCATTCTCTTCTTAAATTGCCGCCTCGCTAACTGTGCACTTAATGAACCACGTAATTATCAAAGCCGATTCAAGATAACCTTCTTTTAATGGGCGCTGGAAGAGTTGTTTCATCAGCCGTGAAATAGATTAGGGGTCGAGATTAAACTAGATTACAAAAATCTCACTTGGCACCCTAACCCCCCAGAGGATTGGTATCTGAGGCTTAACATAACAACACGTAACTCAAATAATGGCCAATTTTCTTCAGACCCGAATACGTTAAGCAGGGCACGTTTTGATAAGATCAAGCAGTATAAAATTTCCTCACCAGTCCCCCCCGTACAAATAGTCAACTAAGGATAGTTCATCCCTAGTACTATAATCCCAAAATGTTTATAAAGAAAACTTTAAGTAATCTACTTGACGAAAGGGTGAATGAAAACTTACTCTCACAATAATATTTGATTTTAGATGTTTCTTTGGTTTAATTAAGAAGACAGGAAGCGTATGGTGTTCTGTTAGTTACTGTAACAGAAACAAAGGGGGGCACCAGTCTCACGGAATGACGCCTTGTACCGGGTTCTTTTGCCCAGCTGTCTCCAGAGCGACTTTAGTTACAAAGTTTAATAGAAAACATTCGGGTTTTTGGAACAGAGTTTCCTGTTTCAGAGTAGAGAAGTCTTTGTTCACAGAGACCACCCGGTGTATGTACTTAAGATCGCTACTTGTATGGAAGTTACCTAGGGGACTGTTCGTTGCGTTTTTTGGAGGACGGGATCGTCATTATGAATGTACAACAGAGGTAATATCAATAATGCTAACAAAGCAGAGGTACCTACTGTAACATGTAACAGAAAAAAATGTTGACTTAATTAAAAAAAAAGACAGAAACGTTACATGAAATTCAACTAGTGAAGGAAAATACTAGTACTGTATTTGCGTCTCTAATGGCTTCCGAAATATCAACTACGAGATCATATTTATTCATTCACTGCATATTGATAGCTTTCGGAAAAGCCTGTATTTTTCTGTAACTGTTTGATCACAGTCTACAAAAAATGTACTTTGAAATAAAACGTCGCATATCCGTGCCAAATAATAAAAAAAATCTGCTTATAGCGAATGCAATTTAAAGATATACATTGTATGATTATAAGAAAGAGTATGTCACCTAGTCGTTTTGCCAACACAATGCGGAAGTATAGATGAAACCGTAATGGTTATGACCTACCCGGCCGTTCCGCCGCTGGTTTCTCGGTGGAAGTCGAGCGAGGCGCCGAAGCCACTGCCTGTAGGTCCCCGGTACAACAGGCGGCTCTCCACGTCCAAATTAAACCCCTCAACGTCTAACGCCGCTGGCATAAAAACCAACCATACCCACCACATTGTCGTCTTCATGTTCCGTGTCATAGTTGTAAAGCGGGTTACGCAGAACATTGCCAGAATACAGGCAGCAGTTACAAACGGTAGTGCCCTCGCCCAACCTTCCTGCCACACTGTTAAGTCGGTCAACCTCACTGAAACGCGATCTTCCCGCCAATTTCGCTCCAGTCACCGGGGACGCACGGCAGGATATCACTGTGAACGAATGCTGATCACGGAAGCAACTTCAGCAGAAAACGAAGACCTTGAGTCATCCCTTGACTTAAACCCTGACTTGAAGTTGTGCAAATTTCCGTGTTCAGTGTTAGCTAACGAAGACAAATGTGAAGTTCTGCTGCACTTGGCATTGAAACTGAACATGAACAAACTGGGTAGCGTGGGTTGCTGGCAAACTTCTCAGTGACACATAGGAAGGCTTGGGGAGTGATTTTGCCCATATTCGGGTCAAACAGAAAGCAGAACAGGAACATATAGAAACTTGAGCACGGACTTTCTCCCCTTGTGCCAAGTCCCACGGGATGTGATTGATTAGAATCCCAAGTAAAGCGTGAGTCAGTCTTATCTGAGGGGATATCTAGCCTAGAAGGGATGCACGAGAAAGGCTTCCAAAAGAAGGACTGCGGTTTTGAGGTCATCACTTTCCCTCTGTTAAAACGCTGACAGGACCCACTGCTTCCTTCTCAATGCTTCTGGGAAAGGCGAACAGAATTAAAGAGGAACTGAAGTTCGTGTCCGAAATCATGAATATATTTGACATGGCTACATGTAATAATAAAAGCACACACACCTGTCCATGGTGGACAGTTCTTACCTATCAACGTACCATTTGAACTAACCCTCGTTTTTCCATAGGCAATGTAAATGCATCCTTGACTATGCGACAGATGAAAAGAACAATAAAAAAGGAGGCATATGGTAACAAAATCGATACTTATCGCTACATGTAGGATTTATAAGGGACGGTAACATGACCTGGATATTCCATTTGTATGACCAAGGACGTTATGTCACACCCCTTGGTATGACGTGGTTTCTTATTATTGCTAAAATTTCAAATGATCTGTTTCATTAACTGATCAATGTTTAGAATTATTGCTTGATGAAATAAAAATGCTTCGTGACTGTCCTTATTAGGTGAACCGCAAAAATGCTATCAGTTGTAAATGGTGAACCAAAAAAAAATAACGGTCATTATACAACAGAAATTACATGTATCTAGAGCCTAGCCTTTATTACAGTCACAGATTTTCATGTCTGTTCTTTTTAACTCTCTTGTCTTTCTTCACCACAAGCGATGAGGTGTCCTTGAGCTGTGACATCACGAGATCCGCCGCCTGGCGACAGCGCTGGAAGTGCAGGTAGACGTCATCTATCCGCTTCTGGAGTACCTCTCCGAAGTCAAGGTCACGTGGCAATGGCGGCAAGGACTTTCCGTGAGGTTCTTTCTCTCTAAGTTCTTTAAATAGTATATCAGCTGCGTTTCGTGTCGCGTAAAGCTTTTCAATGTGTAAAACGGTTTCTCTGCGGAACAAACAAGTTGTTTTCAGGAGGTCCTCATGTAAGGTTTTCATAATGGTATAGTCCACCTCTCCGCGTGAAGGCGCAATGCCGGCCAGCCACGAGAACGAGGTTATGAGTTGGTCGCCATTGTTGGTGTACCAGAGCCCGTTGTTGCTCCCGGAGCGCCGAACGTTCTTAACCGGCTCGTGGAAGTACTTCGTGCTGTTGGTCTGCGCGAGGTACAGGTTTCTCACCAGTCTGAAATGTACAAGGATAATTTTTAGATTTGATTCAAAGTCAAATCCAACACGAAGCATTAAGACGGGTGGCGTCACAGGCTACCTACCTCATTTGATCTACTGATAGAGTCACGTGTCCGTATGCGCTATGTGCATATGCAGACGTCATAGAAGAAGTCAACTGATTTCATCCTAGAGCTAATTATGTTATATGTCCATGTTATACAGTCGGAAAGGAAAGGATTTCTTACTCCATAGTTTGTAACAGAAGTGAGTGACTAAGAAGACGTAACTATTTGGCCCCCAACATCTGCTTGGAGATCGGACTAACCTGTCATTGTTGAAGAGGATGTAGTCGAACACCAGGAGGTCGGACCACTGCGCAAGCGCCACCAGGTCGGAGACGGACATCAGTCGCATCCGTCTGTTCATTGGTGAAACCGTCCCCAGCCTCGTTTCCGAATCGTCCAAGATATGATGAGGAAACAGTGTCCTAAAAGGCAGAGTCGTACTATCATTGTAAAATTTTTTAATGGTAACTACTAAGAAACAACGAAAATCTTGATCTGAATGGGTAAAACTGCAAAGTTATAAAGATTTAGATACCACACAAAATAAATAGAAGAAATTCATGGAATATTTCATAAACCAAATTCATTACTGTACTAGATGCTCCGACCCTAAGGCGTCGTCAAATCTAGGATCTTGGCATCATGACTTTCATAAACCGACTGAAGTCATCCCTTGATTCAACAAGTTAACTACCAGCCTTACAGGGCTCATAGACACGCGGGTATGACCCCTACAGTTTGAACTGTACGTTTTGGCGATAACCGTTCTTTTATATATGACATTTTAATATGTGTTTCGTAGGTGTTCTCCTTAAACATGGGACGTCTACCAAAGGAGTACAACCCCTACTAGTAGTATAATGTCGCCAATGTGCAAAATCTCGCACGACACGCTTCCATACGTACGAGTAGGACCCAAATCAGACCATTTCACGGTGATGACTTACTCGATGAAGTCTCCTTGCCAGTCCACCATGCCGACGATGTGCTTGTCCTGCCACCCAGCGGCCGTCAGGAGGAACAGCAGGTGCTCCGGGATGGCGGTGAAGTTCACCTGGGACAGCACCACTGTTGGAACGTTGCGCATGCCCAGTAGCCTTCCTAGTAGAAAGGAGAGCATCTCCCCTGCAAGACAAATGGCACAGAAACTGTAGTACCAAAGAAAGCCACCAGGAGGCCCAAACTCATCATTTCTTTGTCCTAACCACATTTGATGTACCTAACCTATTAAACTAACCCAGACGCCATCCTATTGTATATATGCCGGGGCTCCCAAACTCGATTTTTTCGGAGCCTGTAGTAAATTGGATGGAACCCAGACTATGACCTAATCACAATCCAATCATATCATCTTTCCTAGTATATACAAATAAAGTAGAACAACTTCACTTGTGAAGACATGAAAAGGCACAACCACCTGTTAAAAGGTGTTTTTCTAGGGCGATGGGTATATATGTCCTGGCGGAACGTTACCTTGCAGGGTGGTTGGATCCCTGTATCTAGCACACAGCCAGGAGTCATCAGACAGCCTGAGCACTCTGTCCGCCCCGTGTCCACATCCGCCGTACCGCGCCTGCAGTACCTCCTCCACAGGCAGGTGGCGCATCGCGTGCCGCTTCATGTGCATGGTGCCCACACTATGGCCTGGGGAGGAACGTGTCTAACACTTAAATGCAGTCAAACCTATGCTGATGGCCGCTTCTACGTAACGTAAGGACCATATGGCTATTGACGTACAGTCAAACCTGTACTAGTGTAGTGACCACGTCTACATACATGCAAGGACTACCTGTGTACCAATGGCCAAGTGATAAGGAAGATTATACACGAATCGATGTTGGAAGATAGTTATAGTTCACATGTGTTGCTTGGACATAATTGTTCAATGACAATTACTGTCAAAAATTTAAAAGGGCAATACGCTATGATTCAATTATGCATTCATACGGAGGTGATCAATATTACAAGTCTGAATGTATGTCAATATGTAGGTACTAGCAGTCCTTATTCAGAGGCGTCACTAGTGCAGGATAAACTGTAAGCGCCAGCTTTAGATAAGACTCCAATCATAGTTTATTCCCCCTTGATAACCCAAAGACTAAGAAACCGACATCTAAGATCCCCACCTGAGGGAATTTTCCCCTCTATTTTCCTGGCCCAGTAGATGCCATCCTCCACCACTGGGACGCCCTTGTGGTTGGCCTTGACCCAGGTGACCCCGCCGGGTTTCTGGAGGTCAAGTTTTGGCGGCACTTTGGGGATCACAACCTTTGAAAGAAGAGACAGGGAGAGTGAGTGTGAGAGTGAGAGTGAGAGAAAAACACACAGACACGCAAACATACAAACACGCACACAAAACACACACACACACACACAGACACACACATACACACGCGCACAGACACACATACACACACACACACACACACACACACACACACATACACAAACACAAACACATACACACACATTCACACGCGCGCGCGCGCGCGCACACACACACACACACACACACACACACACACACACACAAATACCTTATTACCCATATCACTCACTCACTCTCTCCCATATGAGTAACAACAAAACATTGACTGCATGTACAGGTACTAGTACATTGTATATGAAAAAAAACTTGCCTCTGGCACTTGTGGCTGTACCGGTTTGAAACCTTCCGTCGGCTTGTCTTTGGGATCGTCAAGACGTTCTGGTTCGTTTAAGGAGTTTGTGACCGTCTCCTTTTCTTCTCCTGTGCGTTCTTCTTCCCCTTCAAGCCCGATGATCCGAATCATCTGCGGGGCTTCTGTCTTGTGTTTTCCCGCTCGTAGTTTTGGATGCTGCGAGGAACATGCTTGCAGTAAGTATGACAAATGGCACACAAAGGCTAGCTTTCAACGCACATAATACGAGTACTACTCCAGCTGTATTAATAATACTATAGTTATAGTGGTACCACTTGATAATGATAAGTCAGTGATAGCTGTATACTAGTGCCCAGACCAGCATTTCATAATATGTAATGATATAACATAATACATGATGTATCATGTATTGAGGGTATTTATTCATCAAACGTTGTTATAATATATTCTAACTTCAAAACAAAGAAATTATTTTTTGTGGGCTGAGGACACAGCTTTTCTCAATATTATGGTACACAAATTAAATGTTACGTCCAGTAAAGGAAATGACACAAATGACCAAAATGGAATTGTCACGGTGATCAAGCAAACCAAAAACGGATGAAAACCTGTTGGTGTCTATTTGTGAATCTTGCAAGAATAGATCAATTAGCAAACAAAAGCAACAATTTTTTTCAGTGCAGAGCATATCGACTCACCTGCAGCTCTCTATCTAACGCACCGGTTGGTCGTTGCAGCGCCAGGTTGCCCAGGTACAAGCACAGCGCCACGATCGTCCCAACCCACACCAGGTTCAAACACTTTCTCCGTGAGGACATGTACATCGTGTTGTCTTTAGTCGTGAAACGCCACGTCGGATGTAGTCGATTGAATATCAACAAGACATAGGCAATGGTCAGGCCTTATTAACCTCTGAACTAACTGGCGGCCAAAAATTTTCAAGGTTTCCCTCAGTTTACGACAGACAAAGCCTTGCGATATGATCGAAAGGTTGTCTTTCTCTCTTTCTACAAAGAGACTTTCTCTCTTTCTACAAACGTGTTACCAGCCCTCGGAATCGTCTGTCCGTAGTTTATGTTGACGAAAAAGCAGTGATCACCGTAGGGACCGATCATATGTCATGAATAATAACTGGCTTGAAGCCAGGTAAGATGAGATTAATTGTTGGCCATACTAAAACGTGCAAACATACAAGTGACCGATGCATACGAGCTATACTACTTTTAGGATTTTTTTTTTCTAAAAAGCTGCTAAAAGTGATAAACCGGCGTTTGTAAGACCCCTTGTGGACTGTTTGTGATTTGTCCCGTTTCTGTAACATCTGTGCACCTAACGCCACGTCCTCTTAAGCGTCAGCTGGCGACGGCGAGATGCGGTGGGGTACGATCTTGTGATTCAGCCTGAGGCAACTTTAGCTACGGGCTTCGGCTTACTTTTATGCGTTTTTGTTGGGCTTTCATTTTTGTACTCTTACTCGTATCTTTTTTCTCCAGCCAATTGCAAACTTCGGTGGTGTAATGGATACAAATGGAACTGTCTCTACAACGGTTCTAATTTTTCATACTGTCTTGTAGCCATGAAATGATCTGCGCTTGGAGATTAAGATATCTTGAGATACAGCCTCAGGCAACTATGGCTATAGTTTGTGGGAACCGGCATGTGAGATTGATTCTCATTGATCAATTACGGGAAGCTACGGGTGGGGGAATACCAATGACCACATTCTAGTATAAAAATGAAAGCCTCAAACTCAGAGAAAACAAGTAAAATCTGAAATTTTATGCCTCCGGGCTTTTTATTGTATATTCTTATATAGGGTTTTAAACAAAGAATGTATCGATACCGGACACCCCTCTGTGTGTGGGGTCATATACGTGGACCAGACCGAGAATAGCTTAAACACGCCAAAGGTCAACGATCGCGACCACTTTCACGCTAAAAGGGGTGTTTTGGGGCCACCAAAAGGCACCATTTTCACGCCCGAAGACACATATACAATAAAAACAAAAGAACGTGCATCATCTGCAGCCCAATAGCAAAACATATACCGAGTCTCAAAAGAATCCGTCCACCCAAACGCGAGAAACAGCTGCGAACATGAAAATCTAAATCTCTCACAAAACCCTTCCGCGGAAGGATGTCTCCTTCCCCGGAGGTAAAAAGAGCATTATTACATAACTAAATAGATTTTGGAAATTAGACGTTCGCTATCAATTTCCAGCATATAGATATATATATTTATGAAGTCAACGTACTGGCTCTAACCCCTTCCCCGGCCACCTGTACTAGTTTAATAGTGGCGAGGAATGAAGTTGCAATGAGTTCTGGATGCAGTACTTTGGTCGACCGTGGAGTGTCTCTTTTGAACAGTGCAGACTGGCTGGCTCTGCGTTCGCGAAATCTGATCCTCCCTTTGTTTGTCATAAGCTGGGCTGATTCTACGATTCTACAGACTTCAGCATAAACGTGGGTCTCTTTTCTTCTTATCTTAAGGTAGTGTATAATGGTGCCTGAGGACTTTGGGGACATCTTAAAAATACTAGTTAGAATTACTTTTGGTCATTTAAATTTTTCATATAAGTACCTTATTGCAAGACAATAATTTATGCAAATTTTTATGACGTCACGATGACGTAATCTGGAGTTATGAGCCACGCCCCTTTTTTAGAAAATCAATTTTCCTGGCCAGTGCTTTGGTTTTCATTGACCATATTTTGTAGAGAGGCGCACTATAGTGATAGCAAAAAACGTACGTCAGGATTTTTTTCTATCTTCAAATGTTGATTTTTAATGAATTTTTTTCGTAAATTTTAACAGTGCCATACGCCAGCGGCCCTCCCCAGCACATAAAGCGGCGCAGCGTGTCGGCCTGACGTACGTTTTTAGTTTAGAAGCTTATGTTTAAAATAAAACAATTTTTGGTCCCTTTTAATTAGCAGTTTTGCCACAGTTTTGATCTAAAAATGCTGTATATGCTGTATGGGTTACATAAATGTCCATTTTGGAGCCAAAAAGAGCCGAAATCGCCAGGTTTTGGTCCGCATTCCAAAGGCCCCGATGACTTCCGGTAAAATGCGGGTCATTGACCCTTCAGCACGCTGTATTTACCATTCTGAGCCGCGATTTAGAAAAACAGGCCGGGGATATGTCCAGTAAGTGGGGGAGTCACGTGACCAAACCAAAATGGCGGACGACGACTTGGATGCCGCGAAGGACGCTGTGCGGTTTGCGGCAACATTTGGGCCGCTAGACAATCTTTTAAACGACTATACCCTACGTAGTTTTGCAGGTGGACTTTCATGGACTATTCTGAGACCTTTCTGGAGAAAAACCGTCCGTGTTTTCTGGAGTTATGGACTTGTTTTTGATGCCTACCCCCGAAGTTCTTTGTTGTGTTACGGAAAGCAACATACTCGGAAAAAAGACTGAAAACATGGAGTTACCGGAGTAGATAGCCCTGGAGAAAAGCCTGCCCGTACGTGGTATGAGATTACTAGCGAATATAATTTTGTTGATTATGTGAATTTCTGTTGAACGTTGTCCTAGTAGACGTGTGCTTACAGTAAATGATTTTTTTTTTACGTACGGAGTTTTATCTGCAAAATATGGACGATCCGTTATAAGCTGCCACCGCTGTAAACCGTAAAGATATGTTCGTCGTTACAGTAAGATTGTGTATGCATTCCGCTCTAAGATAGCTTGAAGTTTGTTTGTATTGTATTTCTTTAAATAAAAAAAGAACGTTGCAGATTGGAAATCAGTTCTTGTGTCATGTTTGTTCAAGTACTAGTATCTTCTTCCTACAACTGCATATAACAGTTACTACCGGTAGTATATTTACAAACATTTTGCAGTCGAAACAAACTCAAACGTTGCTTTTGGCAGTCAAATGTTTTTTCATAGGAAGTTGTTGGCGTAATCCATGCCTTTTTCTTGGTGATTTCTGTGGTATATTTCCAGTTGAATATGTGTTCCGACTTGATAAATATATATATAGCCGGCATGGCAGGTTTTCGTAAATTCTTTGCAGTTGGCAGATTTTGGTTACTTAGCGGTCTACAAATAACATGATGTACTGTATTTACAAACGCTCTAAGTATCAGGAAAATTGTCTTTTCCTTTCCCAATGGCAAAGTGAAGCTCACACACACTGTGACAGTTCACATTCCTTGCTTCAAGTGGCCCAGCGGAATCGTGCTTTCGCTTCAGTGGGGCCGGGGGTGGTGCACATATTTGGTAGAGCACTCCACTATTTGGAAGAGCACTCCATATATGGGAGCCCGGATGGTAGATGGCGCGTAAAAATTGCGAACTTTGTCGTTCAATTTCGCGGTCAAAATGTGGCCCTGGCAAAAAATATGTTATAGATTATAAAAATAGACCAAAAAGTCTACCATGTCAGATAGAGTTTTTTTTCTATATTAGTATTTCCAAAAAGTCCTCAGGCACCCTTCAATATGACCTTAAAGACCTGGTGGCTAATTCGTTAATACCGGGTTCAGAAATTAAAGAGATGAAAGGTTGTCTCGGCCTGTATTCCGTAGCGCCAGCAGTTGGATTTGGGCGTAGCAACATGGCGGTTGCCATCCACGCTCGGCTGGGTCTGATGGATCTGTTGACGCGATGGCCGCCCCAGCTGTGCATATGACTCAGCCTGGATGCCGTGTATTATTATTCCTCCTCATTTGCATCCTATTTAGTGGACCCAGAGGAAAAGTAAATTTTTCATCCAATGGACTGAAAATTCATGTCTGGTCTACCTTGGATTAGGGATGATGGTGTGAGGTAGGATTTACTGA
>NW_017803921.1:1824682-1861653 GCF_001625305.1 Branchiostoma belcheri | reverse complement strand
GGTGATTTCTGTGGTATATTTCCAGTTGAATATGTGTTCCGACTTGATTAGCCGGCATGGCAGGTTTTCGTAAATTCTTTGCAGTTGGCAGATTTTGGTTACTTAGCGGTCTACAAATAACATGATGTACTGTATTTACAAACGCTCTAAGTATCAGGAAAATTGTCTTTTCCTTTCCCAATGGCAAAGTGAAGCTCACACACACTGTGACAGTTCACATTCCTTGCTTCAAGTGGCCCAGCGGAATCGTGCTTTCGCTTCAGTGGGGCCGGGGGGTGTGCACATTATTTGGAAGAGCACTCCATATTTGGAAGAGCACTCCATATATAGGAGCCCGGATGGTAGATGGCGCGTAAAAATTGCGAACTTTGTCGTTCAATTTTGCGGTCAAAATGTGGCCCTGGCAAAAAATATGTTATAGATTATAAAAATAGACCAAAAAGTCTACCATGTCAGATAGAGTTTTTTTTCTATATTAGTATTTCCAAAAAGTCCTCAGGCACCCTTCAATATGACCTTAAGGGAAGAGAGTTGTGATTTGCCGAGAGCTCAATGAGTATTCATCGGAACTCTTATAAAAGGGGAGGGGGCGGTTATACCTTGCCTGGGTGGCAGACGCTGGCGTTCATAAGCGATAGATTTTTTGTGGGCCCGGGAGAAGCACTAATGTCCGCTACAAGAGTATTCGCCGCCCAAACGCAAACCCAGTCTGCTGCCCAAACCCTTTATCTTTCAGAGCCAAATCAGGGTTGGCCTCCATGGTGTGCTAGCCTCCGCAGTGGCTTACCTCCATATGGCAGGCCCAAACTTGTGTTTTGGTGCGTCTTTGTGCTTAATTAACCTTAGACAGTAAGTGGAACTGGAAGTCGAAAAAGCCGATAATCAGAAAACAACACACCCGACAGGGATCCTAATAGTACAGTATTGTGTGCAGTCTGCAAGAATTCAAGGAATTTTATCCACAGGTAGGGAATGAACACAGGAATCTCTGGGATTTTGCTGACATACATGTATGCCCACATTCACTGACGGGTCAGGCCCGTTACACTAGTAGTGAAATTCCAGGAAACCCTTGGGACATTTCCCCCCATGAGCAGACCTGCTATTTCAAACCATAGAGGTAGATCCCTATAACCTCCTTGTTCAAAGTGAAAGTTGCAATGCTGATAACATTTCAACATTCTTGAATTCACAGGTGAACGGTGACAGACTCACAGAGCACAGTGAGACAGACATGGCTGACACCTCCGTGGTCTCATACTGCAGTTCCCATGCCTCCAAGCTGCTGCAGGGCCTGGACAGTCTGAGGACCAGCGGCAAGCTGGTCGACACTCAGCTGTGCGTGGGTGGGCGCGAGATCCCCTGTCACCGCGCCGTCTTGTCCAGCTGCAGCGAGTACTTCCAGGCCATGTTCTGCAACGACACAGCCGAGAGTAAAGAAGAGAAAGTAGAGATCCGTGAAGTCAGTTATGAAGCAGTCAAGGCGGTCGTAGACTTTGCGTACACTGCGAAGGTGACCATCACAGAGGAGAACGCGCAGACTCTCCTCGAAGCCTCAAATCTGTTGCAAGTCTTGCCGATCAAGGAGGCGTGTGCAGACTTCTTACAGAGGCAACTGGACCCCTCAAACTGTCTTGGGATTCTCAAGTTCGCAGATACCATGTCGTGCCAACAGCTTCTTAAAGCAGCAGAAAAGTACGCCCTCAAGGAGTTCACAGAAGTGGTGAGACAAGAAGAGTTCTTACAGCTGACCTCTAAGGAGCTGTGCGGGTACATCTCAGACAACGACTTGAACGCAGAGAAAGAGGAAGCCGTGTATGATGCAGTTCTGGTCTGGGTGAGTCACAATCGTAAGGAGCGTACAAAATCGCTTCCCGAAGTCATGGCCCACGTGCGGTTTCCATTTGTCGATCCCGTGTTCCTTGTGAAAACTGTGGAAACAAACAGCATGGTGGCATCCTCACCGGAGATCCAAGCCTTCCTCCGTGAAGCCCGACTGTACAGACTCTCCCCCGACGGAAGTTTCCTCCCAGCGCACCAAACCCAGGAAGGTATCCGGCTTATCCAATGTTGTTGTGGTCATTGGAGTTCAAGCTCAGCCTGAACGTCTTGATCAGTGGCGCCACACTACATTTTACTACAACCCGGACTATCAGTATGCGGGCTGGGTCAACCTACGTAAACTGCCTGATCAAGATCCTGAACCTTCTGCAGCTGTTTCGCGCAGCCCTCCATTGTCGTCTTACGCTGTCACTGCAGTTGGGAACAACATCATGATATCCGGCGGGATGTTCTCCAGGAAGACTTTCGGTGATACATGGATCTACGAGCCCCACATTGGACTTTGGAAGAAGGTAGCTGCCATGAACACCCCACGGATTTTCCATACACTCTCTGTTCTGAATGGTAAGGTGTACGCTATAGGAGGGGCATCTAGTGTAGATGGAAACAGCACGCTTAACAGTGTTGAAGTGTACACCCCAGCGAGCAACAAGTGGTCGCCATGTAGTGCCTACCTTCCTCAGGCTCTACGTGACCATACAGCCGTGTCAGTGGACGACAAAATGTACGTCATCGGAGGACGTACCTCTTCTGGAGAACCCTGTATGGAAGTCTTGTCTTGTGCGTTTAGCAACACAACTGAAGACTGGAGGCACGTGTCGTCCCTTCCTAACGCCATGTTGCGGCTAAAAGCTGCTGCTGTGCAGCCCGATATATACATCGTAGGAGCAATGCCATCCAGCAAAATGCCTTCCTTCTTGTGCTACAAGCCCCAGACTAACACATGGATACATCTGACACGCCACCTGAACTGGCTCTTGCGCTTTATCACATGTTCCATGGCAGTGTGCGACGGCAAACTCTACGTCATCCAGACAGGAAAGACTCACCATACAGAAACTCCAAACACGTCTGTTAAGACCCATGTTGCACTCGTGTATGATCCGACCACCGACACAGCTGAGAGGCCTGATAACATGGTCCTGGAGAACTACTGTGCATTCGGGTGTGTGACCATGCTGAAAAACTTCAACAACCTCAAGTAGGAGGATCACTGGTGTACAACATCTTTGTCTGTTTAATTATAAAGAGTATCAAGACTAGACATGGTAAGACATGTTCAGACACTTGAAAAGACCAGAGAGATTCAGGTACTGTTTTGGGGAACCAACAAGATTTATTCAACAAAAATACTGAACTTCTTATACAACAATACAAGTAAGTACATATTGCAAGTTTTATTACCATTTCCTTCTTGGATAAACAATTTTTGAAACAGACAGAACAGTACATTTATAAATGTACCTGTATTATGGTCAATAAAACTACAAGAACATTGTACCTTTAAACCAGTCTGTCAAGGACAAAAAAATAAATCACAACTGAAGTCAGAACAAATTCAACAGAATCGATGACAAAATGATTTGCAACTTGTGCTTCTTTTGAGGAAAGAAGATGCAACAAACGAATACCAGTAAACCAACAACCATTATAATGACATGAGCATTTTGGTTTATAGGCCACAATAAACTAATACTGGATCACAGATTCAAAGAAGAAAACATGAGAACTGGAAATAGAGTCTGGTAAGAAGTCTGTACCCAAGGTAAAGATTTTGTAGGTACAGAGTTTCTGTAAATAAATTGTCCTATTAAAAATTGTTCTGAGATACATGTACATTGGCCTGTTACAATTTCCTTACCTTTCCTAATTCTATCTCTTGATTCATAAAATGTCACAAGGCCCATGCAATGTGTTGAACCTTTCCTAATACTTTTGCACGTGATTTCTTTCATATATGTCTATTTACTAATCTATTATCTTTAAAAAATTATCAAAATTAATGTCATGATTTCTGCCACATTCCTGAGTACATTGCAAGTACATGTACATCTGATTACAAAATGGATCTGATACATTCCTATGACACTTGCATCTATAGTTATTATACAGTAATACTGGCATCCACAGAAACAATGCTAAAAGAAATAAAATATTGCTGTTTAAAATTTCGAATAAATCTTTTTATCCTTTTAAACTGTATATGAAACTCTTAGAGTAGATGCAATAATATTAGAATTAATAGTACATGTACAGAGGGACACAATGAAAAAAGACTAACTGCTGCCAGAGGCTATTGCAACAACTCTGAGCTGCAGAACACTAAGTCTTGCATAATCATAATCATAACTAGTCATGATCAATGCCAATTAAAATCAGTTGTCTTTTAAAGACTTGAATGAGTATTTGCAAGGTGGCCACTATAGACACGATTCTTGATTTTGATAAAGTTCAATTAAGAAAATAATCTAAAGGCCACCAAAATATGGCCACTATGGCCAGGTGGTCCTTTTACAGATGTGGTCCTTATACTATACCATTTGCCTCTATTCTGTGAGTTTAAAAGACAGAAGATAGACTGCACACTTTAAAACTTTGGTTAAAAACTGCTCTATTTGGGTTTCCTGAAGTACCTGAGTACCAGGTAACCGAGGTATCTAAACCCAAACATGATGCCCAACAACACAATAACATCCACCCACATCGGAAATCTTGCTCCCAGCTGCAGTAGGATCTCCTCTGACGGTATGTGTACCGTGGGCAGCGAAGGTGGTACCATGGTGGTGCTTACCATGGTACTGCTTAGAGAAGTTGTAGCTTGAGTTGTGGTGTTTAGGATAACTTCTGAGGTGGAGTTTAAGGCTGATGCAGTGGTGGTGAGGAGGGAGTTAAGGGTGGTAGCAGCAGCAGTTCCGATGTTCCCCACTGTTGTAGCTTCTGTTGATGTTGAGTTTAAGGCATTGATACAGGTGCTGAACAGGGACTTGTCTGTGCTGCACCTGGAGATGGAGAAAAAGGCATTGCAAAGTTCCACTCTGATTCAAAAATTGTGCAAAGTGTGATAAGTGTGATTTAGCCTCCAGTAGCTGTATAGAATATCAGATATACTTATCTTCATCATTCCTTGCAAGACATAAGGCAGTGACTTTTTTCTTCCATCTGGGTCTGATATGTTGTTGTTGATATAGGTCTGATATAGTGCAGATATATTGTTTTTTTATTATTCTCATATTTCATTGTTACTATTATTCTATACAGCTCATGCCTGTAAAACACTGTGATAGGCACTGAGAAGGCCTGTTGATATAGGTCTGATATAGTATAGATACAATGTATATTGTTTTTTTTTATTATTCTCATATATCATTGTTACTGTTACTCTGTACAACTCATGCCTGTAAAACACTGTGATAGGCACTGACCTGTTGATATAGGTCCGATATAGTGCAGATACAATGTATATTGTTTCGTTTTTTTTTTATAGGCCTGAGAAGGCCTGTTGATATAACTGTTAGGTCTGATATACTAGTGCAGATACAATGTTTTTTGTTTTTTTTTATTATTCTCATATATTATTGTTACTGTTACTCTGTACAGCTTATGCCTGTAAAACACTGTTATAGGCACTGAGAAGGCCTACCCTGTATAAAAAAAAACAGAAGTAAATAAACTACCTGTACAGATGTTCTGGAGTGAAGTGTACGGTGAGTTGTGCCTGGAAGGAGTAGTTGAGGAAGGTGAGGTACTGCACCCAGGTCAGCCAGAACGGGATGTCAGAGTTGTAGAACCCTCCCAGCAGTAGGTTAGACAGCATGAACACTGACACCGCAACCAGGCCCTCACGGAACTCAAAAAACACTGAACTCATGAAGAATCCTATGGACTGGGGAAGGAAAAACAGCATTCATGAAGAAAACTATGGACATTATTAGTAAAAAGATATGTATGTATGAAACTATTGCCAACGATAAGCCATCTGAACCATGGCAGGCTTTCTTCTGATTTGAATTCATTCATTCAACCATCATGTCCTACCCTTCATCCATCCATCCATTCTTTCATCCACCCATCCCTTCATGCATTCATTCCCTCCCTGCATCCTTATGTTAATTACCTGAGCAGTAAGTGCACTCAGCATGAGAAGACTCCATGTGGAGAAGAAGCCTGCAGCATTACCAAACCCACACATGGGGTAGCACAGATATCCTTCATTCATCCCTCCATCCATTCATTCCCTCCATCCTTCCTTACCTGTGCAGTGAGTGCACTCAGCATGAGAAGACTCCATGCGGAGAAGAATCCTGCAGCATTACCAAACCCACACATGGGGTAGCACACAGATATCATGAATGTAGGGAGCAGCAGCATGAGAGGTGCCTCGCTGGTCACCTTGGCCAGGTAGTAGGACGACAGGCGGTAGGAACCGGCTAACCGCTCTTTATTTACCACAAGCCTCTCCGATGGAACTGTGGAAGAGACAAACACAAGATGTTACCTGGGTTGCTAGAAAAATGTATATTCTTAGGTAACAACTTAGGTCAGGTTGTCAACACTACGCGATCCAACACAGTACTTAATTTTGATTCAGACAGGAAGGTTGTACTATTGGAGGTCAAAAAAGGCCTCCCCACAGGCTGCTGGGAAGCAAGTGCATGGTACAGTTGAGGCACACGAAAATGACTAAAACCAGAAATTCACAACAACTCTTAGATACTTAGTACTTCATGGAGATATGAAATCTTTGACTTCTTGCCATGTTTCTGTAATAGGCATTACATATTTCTGTAAAATGACTTGTTTACAATGTTCTGATACGCAACTTCAAACTTTGTACTTACATGCTAACAGAGCATCAGCCATTGGCATAAACCCCCAGTATGTGATCAAGAAGAAAATCTGAAAGGCACAAAATAGATGAATTCATTTAACGTTACATTTTTATGTAACATAAGAGCATTCCTCCCTGTATATATATATACAGGTAGGCATGCTCTTATGTAATCTATTTTTTCTTCAGTTTAAAATGACTACTCTGACTTCTAACTTTTCTTTCTACGTTTAAAATGACTAGAATATTCTCTAGGGTAATGAACATAGTTGTTTACACCTACACAAGTACTACCCTAACTACACACATCTAGCAGCCATTCCACTCCCAGAAACTTGATAACACATCAATGTATGATGACAATGACAATCAAGATCTCAAGAAAACTTACGGCTCCCGAGACATCTCGAATCTTCTCCTCCACGAGGGGAGTCTGGAACCACACCAGAGCCAAGATGAGGGTGACACCGATGTTCTGTATCCAGTTTAGGCGCGAGTACAGCCTGGGTTTGGCCTCCTTGAAGTTCCTGTGGGTCAAAACCTGACAAAACAGAAGTTTTAAACCCTCAGCCTCTGACTCTGAGCAGCACAAACATGTACACGCATCTCCTAGAACTTAAGAAATCATCATTTTCTGTCATGCTCTGATGCAGAATCTTTTAAATTAAACATTGAATCAGTGACAAATCCAGGCCTTGAAATACTTCTAGTACATGCACTAGTCTAGTGGCTCCTGCATTTGCTGGGTTAGTGCAGGTACAATTGGTAACATTACAGTTACTTCTGATATCTTCATGCACCTAACCTGCAGGTCTAGGAGATAAACCTTCTGCAACACTAGAGTGTATGTGGCTAGTTGTGGCCCTGTAAACACTCCCAGAACTGAAAGGAAACTAGTGGTGCAGGTAACACAGGTCTGGTTATGAATGTTATACAACAGAAGTTACATGTACCTTGTATTGTGTCAGGAAACCAGTTGGCCATTTTGCCTCCTTCTCACCCTCCCCCATATCCACAGCTACAGCTCCTGGAAGGAAACACTTCTAGTGAACATTCAAAACGATCTAGAGCTACACGTAGTTAAGCTCAAATGCTGTCCCAAATGTGGACAATTTGCATCCGCCCTCAAATCCCCTGTAAAACCTCATTTTGTACCAAATTCTTAACAATGCAGCAGCGACACCTAGCTGCAGTGTGAAGTACTGCACCAAGAAAGGTGACAGAGTCACTGAAACATCAGCAGGCTGTGTATAATAGAATATTTTCAATAGATAACCAGTGATCTACCAACCTGATGAAACTTTTTACCAGTGATTCTGTACTGTAATTTATTGTACTTACCCTTGGGAACATGGTTCAGATGCACGTTGTTGGGACCCAGCCCGTTTCTGTGGTTCAGTCCGCTGATGGTTTTGATGTTTTTCCTCCCGGTTGCCATGGTTTCACTGGAGCCTGTCAGGGGGGACAGGGTCGAGACTTTCCTGCAAGATCGAGAGAATAAGATGTTCAATTTAGAAAAAAATGACAATTCAAATTATGTTAAAAGTCTAAAGGAAGCCATCTATTACTCTCCAAGCAGAGGTTGATGGGTCCACTTTCAAAATGGACCATATATAAAAAGGTTAAAATCTTTCCCCATCAGCCTCTGCTTTGAGAGTAGCCATCTATAACAGGGCTCATGAAACCTTTTCTTCACCTGGTAAAAGGTAATTATTTGGTAAAGGTAGTCCTATAGCCTTTTTGAGGCCATAACCTTTCCACAATGTCTCACCTCATCTCATTGGAAGCATGGATGATTCTCTTCTCTACTTCATCACTTTCCTTTACTTTCTCCACTGGAATAAGAAAAAAAAAGAAACATTAATCTTTTCTGCAGCAATTTGCAGGTCGTAAAACCTCAAAATCAATATCTTCAAAAGATCAGATCAGATTTTTTTCACAATTATTCATCAAGACCCTACGTGTTTGTCAAAATTCTATTTAAAACAGTCGTTCTATTTAACACTTTATTCATGTAGATTTACATGTGCTAAAAGTAAAAGGGTGAAATATGCATATTGAATGTTCCTAAATACTATACATGTATAAACTTACAGATGAAGTCAGCGGGATTGTAGTTAGGTTTGGGCTGCATCCCCAGTCTGCTGAAGAACTCCAGGATGTTATGGGCATCTCCAAAATACGCAATCTGTAAAATACAGTAAGAGAAATCAGTGGGCTGTACATTTAACATACTCAAGAATATTTTCTTGGTTCCCAGGGTTTTGCAGGAAATTAATGGAGAGGGCACTGTGAGGCAAAACAAGGAATACTGCATCCTGTAACAGATCCAGTTGAGTTAGCAGTTCCATTACTTACTTCTAACTGTCAACTTACTTCTCCATCAGACAAAAGTAACAGCTTCTACATATCTGACTGGAAGATTGGTAATTAGTTAATGAGTTCATGGTTGGTTAATGAGTTAACAGTTAGTTAATGAGTTATAGCCTAACTCACCTCTCCATCAGCCATGAGCAGCAGCTTGTCGAACATGTGGTAGATCTGACTGGAAGGCTGGTGGATGGGTTAGTGATTAGTTAATGAGTTAGTGGTTTAAGTTAATGAGTTATAGCCTAACTCACCTCTCCATCAGCCATGAGCAGCAGCTTGTCGAACATGTGGTAGATCTGACTGGAGGGCTGGTGGATGGTAGTGACGACTGTCTTGTTGTGCTGTTCTGTGTACTGTTTCACTGTTGTCATCAGGCTGTACGCCGTGCTAGAGTCTAGGCCAGAGGTCGGCTCCTGGGGACAAAAAAGAATAAACACATAAAGAGATTGTTTAAAGAGTTTGTCTGTAACAGAACTTACAGGAGGTCCCTATTAACGTGTTGTGTTGTGGCTTAAAAGCTCCTGCTTTGTAAACGAAATTGTGTTGAAAGCTCTCTGTTTGAAGTGTTGCTTATTCTGAGGGAAGGGATCAAGATAGTAAAGCTGTTGTGGTTTGTTCCTGTAGTCACGTTGAAGTATTTAAGATGCTTTAGTCACAATAAGTGAATACAAGTGGAAGTTTAGTGCCTGTACCTGAGACCAGCCAGGATTTGAACTCACGACCTCTGGGTCATTAATCTGTAACTGGACTAAGCAGGCTACAGTGTGATGACATGAGGGACTGACTCACATCTAGCAGCATGAGGGAGGGATCTGTCAGCAGCTCACTGGCGATGTTAGCTCTCTTCTTCTCACCGCCTGACAAACCTCGCTTCAGGTCTGTTCCTATCACTACAGAACAGACATGGACAAAATAAAGACATGAATTGATGAAACAGTGAGTCTTTCAAACATAAGAGTTCAAAACACTTACAGTCATATTTCAACTCCAAAACTCATGATCTTCTCTACTCTCACCTCCTTGTTGTGATAGAGGGTTAGGTAGGATTATTACTAACTCTACCCATCAACTGGCCAGCAGTGTGTCACTCACGTGTATCCAGACATTTCCTGATGTCTAAAGCGTCGACGATCTCCTCTACTTTCTTCTCTTTCTCATGGTACGGCATTTTCTCTGGCAGTCTCAACATGGCTGTGAACTGACAGATCAAACATAGAAAATTAAGAAAATCAATTAGTCAAATTCTTAACAATGGATTGCATGTATCTCCTGCATGGTTTTGTATTCTCCAAACCACAATATTACTACCTTGTGCTAGTTCTGATGGTAATATGATATTGCGTTATGCATAGCACTTAGAAAGTTAGTCATTCCAATACAGGATAGCATTTCTGCATTTCTTATACTTATAGCTTGGTATGGATAGCTTGGTATCCAAACCTAATGTAGCTGCCGAGTCCATTTTTCCTCTTTAGTCCCTCTGTACCTAAGACTTGCTTTGCATACCTGTACATTTTGTGTATGACTTGAAGACTCACCATGAGTGTTTCTCTAAGTGTGAGGTTCCCTAGGAAGATGTCCTGCTGTAAGACGTAGCAGATTTTCCTCTTGATACGTTTTGTGATTGGCCCTCCATTGACGAGAATCTCCCCGGCCTTCAGGTGTTCAGGAGAGACTCTTCCTGACAAGACACTCAGGAGGGTCGTCTTTCCAGAACCTTGGGAAGACAATGTGTGTATTTATTTATCTATCTATCTATTGAGATTTGTGGAAGGATTGACATAACAGGTAGTTTTCACCTTTTCAACATGTCAAACCTGAGAACTAATTAAGGTTTCAACCACTCGCACCAGGGAGGACCCCTGCTCTTTTCGACAAGTGTTGCACTGGTGGGATCTTTAACGTGCTCAAGGTGTATATATGTATATATTGTATATAAATACTGCACATATATCTGTATCCTTTTGTTGTGACCTGTACTTACTACAATTGTGCTATACTCAGTATAGGACTGGAAAATGATTATTCATTCAATGGCCTGCAATTTTTGCCACTTGCTTTTGGGTGCTGTCTACAAATTATGAAAACCCAAAACTAATAAAAGGCCTGATTACACACTCACTCACTCAGTCACTCACTATCCAGCTTATCGTCTGTTGTTCCCTGTCCTCCGATTGTTCATCATGGAAAAAAGAGATAACCACTCACCACTTGGTCCCATGACAGCGAGCAGTTCCCCAGGTTTGACTGTTCCTGACACATCATGTAGGATGTCCTTCCCGTCTATCTGCACATAGATCCCCCTGAAGTGCAGGTTCACCCCCTCCTTCACAGACCTCCTGTGGAGGGGGGCCGTGAGTCTGGACAGCTCCTCACCAGTCTGCATACCTCTGGGGAAACATGAAGTTATAGTTCAGTTATTTCACCAGGAAAGACATGTGGCCTGTTGTCGATTTTAATGGACTCCTGTGGTGAGAACCCTGACATGAAATAACACAACATTACAGCATATGATCAGGTCAATAAAATTAACCCTTTGGCTGCTGGTGTTTCTGCCCATTATATCTTCTCTGTGCCAGGGTTTCCAGACTCTTTTGAAATAGCTAGGGAGGTAACGTTACTTAACCTTTGTTTTAAACCTTTATCAAGAACTAGAAATTCATAGGAACTTAAGTAGACTTCATATGTAGAATACAGACAGAAACATTATGACTATAAAGAGTATTCTGTATTAGAATGAAAGTTTAACTGTGTTGGAACTTGGAAGTTTAACAATAGTGTTGTGGTACAGAGCTAACACTTACTTTCTGAGATTTGCAAACAGAGAGTTAAACTGCAAGATTATGTTCAAGAAGCCAACACATTTTTTAAATGAATGAATGAATGAGTCAGCAGGTTCAAACTGAGGTCAACATGCGGATAATTCCACCTTGGTCCTTTATTTTATGCCGGTATTTACATGTCCGTATTTAACGTTACACATAAAACCGATGTGTTGCAAGTAAAATCAAGAAGGTTAAATACAAGGTAAAATTAAACTAAAACTTCCACTAAGTACAAAACACACATGTATAACATTAACACACCACGAAAAAATAGCAGACATTCTGATATAACGGTACATGAAGGAGCATTAAGGAGGTTTATGCTTGCTCGTGTATTCTCTAAAATGCAACATCAGTAACTTGTGATAGTGCAAATTATGATTAACTGCATACAGCATTCAAGCAAGGACATTATACACAGAGTCAAGCAAATTATCATCGAGGTATCCTCATGGTATCCTCACTACATAGCACACCGGAAAGACAGACAAACTGGCCAAGGAGGTGGTGTATTTCAGGCCAACAGAGATGATCTAATTGTTACCCATAGGCCAGACCTTGACACAGACTGCGAGGTTCTGTGGACACAAACTCAACTTGCAGGAAGGAAACCACTGATAATAGGTACATACTACAGACCCCCATCAGACCAGGGAAATAGTCTGGATGAACTTGACAGGTCTATAGGTAAAATGGGAGCAAAAATAAACTCTGACAATGTGATCATTCTTGGCGATTTCAACACCCCTGGCATCAAATGGGATACTATTGTAGCTGACAACAGTCAGGCCTACACAGGCCAAGCAGAGAAACTACTAAACCTAATGGATAACCACGGGTTATTTCAAACAGTCCAGGAACCAACTAGAAATGGTAATCTCTTGGACCTGGTCTTAGTTAATAACCCCAACATAATTGAGAAGACCACAGTAGTCCCGGGGATAAGTGACCACGACATGGTTCTAGTGGACGTTAACCTGGCACTGAAACAAAACAGGAAACCTAAGAGAAAAGTGTACATCCGCACAAAAGCCGACGAACCAGCCATTAAGAAAGACCTAAAGGATTATGCAACTAACTTTCACAAAAGAACTCAGGATATGTCAGTTACACAGAAGTGGTCAGACTTCAAAGACAAAATGAAAGACACGATGAACAAGCACATCCCAAGTAAGATAACATCAAGCAGATACAACTTGCCTTGGTTCAACAGAAACCTAAGGAGGCACTGTCGTAAGAAGCAGCGGCTCTATAACAAAGCTAAGAAAACAGGCCAAGAGGAAGACTGGAACAAATATAAGAGAGTTAAGAAGGGAGTTCAGAAAAGCATAAGACAAGCACACTCTAAATACGTGGCAGACATACTGGGAGAAGCTATAGTTGACAAACCCAAACATTCTGGTCGTACATAGAAGGACTGAGGAAAGACCTTGTCGGGGTAGCACCCCTAAAGGTGGGAAATACCATCATCAGTGACAGTGGGAAAAAAGCAGAAGTACTCAGTTCACAGTTCAAAAGTGTTTTCACAGAGGAAGACACCACAGATATGCCATCTCTAGGCCAGCCCTGTACTCCTCCAATGGAACATATAGTAGTTTCTACTGATGGTGTCGAAAAAATGCTTCAAGGTCTCAATCCCTCTAAAGCATCCGGACCAGACCAAATACCACCGTGGTTCCTCAAGTTGACAGCTAGTGAAATCGCGCCTGTTCTAACCAATATTTTCCAACACTCGCTAAACACTGCAGAAATCCCTAAAGATTGGGGGGATGCAAATATATGCGCCATCTTTAAAAAAGGAGATAGGGCGGTCCCCAGCAATTACAGACCTGTTTCACTGACCTGCATATCCTGCAAACTACTTGAACATATTATCCATAGCCAAATCATGAAGCACCTAGAAAGTTATAGTATATTAACAGATTACCAGCATGGATTCAGAGCCAAACGATCCACAGAAACACAGCTTATACTAACAGTCCATGACATAGCTGGCGCACTAAACAGTAAACGGCAGGTAGATTTAGCAATACTTGATTTCACTAAAGCCTTTGATAAAGTCCCCCATGGCAGGCTCATCTCAAAACTGGAGTATTATGGAATCCAAGGCCCTACGCTGAATTGGTTAAAGGCTTTCCTGACCAACAGGGAGCAAACAGTAGTGGTTGAAGGGAAGGCGTCGGCTCCAGTTAAAGTAGCGTCTGGGGTCCCTCAAGGAACCGTCCTGGGGCCATTGCTCTTTCTCTTGTATATAAATGACCTACCAGATCAGCTTGACTCAAATGTGAGGTTATTTGCCGATGACTGTCTATTGTATGTAGAGCTTTCTACACAGACCGACTCACAACTTCTCCAAAAAGACCTGAACACCCTGGAAGAATGGCAAAGCAAATGGCTCATGCAGTTTAATCCCGAAAAATGCTACATTATGCACATAACAAACAAACGAACACCACATGCAACTAGCTACCAGTTTTGTGGTCAGGCTTTAGCAACCACAAAAATCCATCCGTATCTGGGTGTCACGCTGACAAGCGGACTGAAGTGGGGTACACATGTTAATAATATCACAACTAAGGCGAAACAGACATTGGGAGTGATTAAACGTAATCTGTGGGCATGTCCAACTAGAGTAAAATCACTTGCATACACGTCACTTGTAAGACCGAACCTAGAATACGCTGCGACAGTATGGGATCCATATACAAAGAAAGACAAAGACAAATTGGAAAGGGTACAGAATCAAGCTGCAAGATTCTGTATGAACAACTATGTAAGAGGTGCTAGTGTCACGGAAATGAAAAGAAACCTACAGTGGACTTCACTGGAAGACAGAAGAAAGATGTCTAGACTATGCATGATGTACAAAATGACTAATAAACTGGTGGATGTCCCAACTACTAAGTACCTAATACCAGCCCAGAAGAGAACAAGAAATAGCCACACATTCAAGTACCAGAGTTATCAACCAAGGATTGAGGTGTTCAAGAATTCATTCTTTCCTAGAACTATCGCAGAGTGGAACTCACTGTCACCAAGTACAGTAGGGGCATTGTCAATAGATAGCTTTAAACAATGTCTAGAGCTAGAAGTTCAAGGGTTAGGTGTAACAAGTCGATCGGTGTAATATAGCCAGCTGCCGCCGCGCCGCGTGCCTGCGAAGCTGGTGTGTTACGCCGAAAGGCGGTTATACCGGCTATACAGATACAGATACAGATACAGATGGTTTACCGCAAGGTTCCAACCTTACCTGATGACGCGCGCCTGTTGACAGATTTCTGTCCGAATTCTGCGCTTTTCGATGAAAGTATTCTCGTGCAACGGTTGTAAAATTATACCCAAAACTGACAGAAGGCGGTAGACCTGGTTACAGCGTAGAAATGAAGGAAACCGGACCGTTATTCGCTTTTATATAGGCCAGATTTCCACGCTGTCCCGGGACCAGCCAGGCAGGACGTTGACCTGAACGTGACCTCATCGGGAGAAACCACTTCTATGAAATTTGACAATATACGATTTCTTTACATATTACTTGGAGCAAATAACACCTTTTAGAGGATTGATCATGTCAGATTATTATTGTGGTCATTTGAAGACTCTAACATGGAAAAAGTTAGGACTTTCTTGGTCCCACATATAAACTAATATGAAACTTTTAAGGCTCCCATCTCAGTAAATGGTGTGGCCCACCTCGTGACGTAACGGCGAGACTTACGCAACCTTGTGTAAGCATTTGACCGAAAGTTTTAAATATTTGGCAGGAAATCTTTAAATAGGGTGAGGCCTGGTAGTTTCTTGGAACGTTGCATCATTAGATGCAACATTACTACTTATAGAAAATCTGTGAGTTAGCATCGGGTAAGAATTTAACACGTTCCGGTGATGAGGAAAATTACAATTTGCACCAGGCACGGTTCACAGACGCGCTGAGTGTCCCAAACCGTGCCTGGGCACAGTTTGGGAAAAGACACGGTTCAGGACACAACAAGGCCTAGCCATCCCCCAACAGACATTGTAAAATAAACGGGATATCAGAACACACGTGAGGCCGCACATGGGCAAACATGTCTGACCCATATGCAGTTTTCCCGCCATAGCGCGATGGGGCCGCAGTGCTGAATATGGAATGAATGTGTGACCTCTTTTTCACCTCATACAAACTCAGGATCACAAGTACGTATTCCACCAAGCCAATGAACAATCACCAAAGTGTATAGAAAGGCTTTGCTTTCTCATTTGGCAGACCAAACTGTGTGACTATAATGGCCTATAATCTACGTGTAGAATACATGTACTAGGGAGGCCTGGCAGAAACTTAGGTGTTTTACATTATTATTAAGCATATTAAGCACGAGTGTATGGATAGATACTGACATTGTCACCATGCAACGAATAACGTTTAGAGAACAATGTTAAGTGATTTTGCTCGCACTGTTTGCAAAATCAAATAGAAATGTATTATAAATTCAAACTGCAAAGCTTTACCTTGCTAATGGGCAAACGTCTATGTAAGCATAACCTTTTTAATAGCGTGACTCAACAGTGCGCTTAACGTCGTTGCCTCAGGCATATGAACTTTAAAAGGCCGTTCTCAGTCCTACAGCCCGTTTGGTCGACTTATATCTAACTACAAGTAGCCAGAACACGGTGATACCAAACCGCAAGAACTACGAGTACGAAACACTCTGTCTCTGACATTAGATTTAAAAGAAGTTAACACTTTAAAAAATTACTTAATTATTAGCCTGGGTACCATCCGGATTTTCGCTCCGCAACGCCTCGAAAAAATTTTTTTCGAGCGTTGCGGAGCGAAAATCCGGATGGTACCCAGGCTAGTAAACACTGATCATGAGCTTGAAATAGTCGAGGAGAATTGTTAGATTTTCAGGAAATCAAGATGCAACTGTTCTTACGTGAACGCAGGGTTCGCCGTGCCCTGTCCTACACCGCCCTGTTCGCTGGGGACCTTGGGGTAGAACCCGTTCTTGTGCTGGGCCGGCGGGTTGGTTGTACCGTCCTGTACCGCCATGTCGTTCTGGTGGGATCCTTGGTTTGTATTTTCCACCACGTCGCTCATTTTGCGGGTGCTGTGAAGTCAGTCCGTGAAGAATTGTGGCTGCTGTAATTGCGGGAACGCCGCTTTTCTTAGCTGGCCCAGGCTCGTGCAGATGGTTGGTAGCCAGAGCTCACTAGGAAACGGTCTTTAGATCCAAACTGAGGCGTCGACTCTTCTGTTGTGGGAATATGCAGAGAACACCGGCTGTCCTGAATGCAATAACGCCCCTGCCACTGAAGAGCTGGCCAGAACTTTGCAGAACGTAGGCGGCTCTGTTCTTCCAAACGCTCTATCTAGGCAGGATCTCATCGAACGCCTGCGCTACCACGGCGTTTACTTGAGATGTCCTGCTGGAGTCTTCTGGCAGAAAAGTGGTTGTGAGCTTCGCGAGGTTCTTTCCCAGCACTGGAACTAACTCGAGCAGACGTCAGACAAAGTATGCCGTACAGGTGACACACTTGTGTTGCGAAACGTGTCGCCGGGCAGGTTTTTAAACCCAAGGGGAGCTGGTAAATATATGCAGGAGTGCCACAGGAACGAACCAATTGTTACAACAATTTTTAACGACTGTACCACATTCAAATCAGCAATATTCAAGTCAATAGATTTTCTGCATAGTCCCTTTATGAAGGGAGCTATCCTCAAAGATAAATGCATTGACTTTATTTCTTTCGAAACAAAACCGTCCCCCTGGCTGAAAGAAGTGGGCCGTTCCTAGATGGAATATTTGCTGAGGTGGGTTCAGCGAGAGGTAGGAATGTTTCGCAGGCTTTTCGCACGCATCGATGCGGCTATCCTTGGGTCTATATACAGTCAGCCCTTGTCTGGAAGCACGTACAGGTATTCACACACAGGTCACCGACCTTGCGATCGCAGAAAAAAAACGGGTCACTGAGTCAGATTCAACTTTTGACACCTTCAAAGACAGACCCTCCCCAAAGACAGACAATAGAAGTGTTTCATCAGCACTTCCCCACGGGAAAGGTTCCTAATCAGCTGTTACAGGTGGCTCCTCCAGCCTTGGAGAGTGACTTCCGCCTTAATATTTATCTCTCCTCCTTTCTCTGTCTTTTTCCCTCCTTTCTTTTTTTCTTTATCTTTCTAGGTGAACGTTCACGTGTGTTGTGCGGACAATTAAATGATAATAATGATTCAGTGATAGTGATAATGGTTTATTCAGTATTGAAAGTACACAATGCTATATTGGGCCCTGAATTGTGCTCTGATATACATGTATGAGCATTTTAAAATCTTGTCTTGTCGGTACATTGTTTTTCAAAAGTATCTAGATCCGGATCCGGACCCAGATTATGTGACCAACCCGGATGAAGATTGGATGGGACGTCGTGCCGGTATACCAGACAAAGAGACCTGTGTTCTGTTTCGTGGCATTATACTGGCAGAGAGAACACGTTTTCATGTTTGGTGTAAACTTAAAGTTGAGACACGTTGAAAGGCTCCGCATGATGTATAAATCACCACCTGTCGCGGTTTCTATCCTGCACTTATCGTTTATCAGCTACCTCAACATGACCTACCGACGGGGCGTTCACCCGGAGTGAACTTTTGTGCCTCCAACATTTTACCTGAACCATTAGGAGTATTCAATTGTCAAAGTCCTTTCCACAAGTGTCGGTGCGTGTGTCAGGCGGCACCTATCTCCTTTTTTCAGCCCTTGGGGCACACAGTTGTGCAAACGAGGCCGGGCCAATCCAATGGTAGTGGTGCGTGTTTAACTGCATTCGCACTGTGTAACTGCGGTTAACGTTGAAGTTCACCTAAACACGATAATCCACGTACCAAGATTGCCCTAGCGGACGTTCACCTCAGGTGACGCAGAGTAAAAGTTTAACTTACAGTCATATAATATAGTGCGCCACCGCCCTCCCCGCAATGGAAGGCACATTCACATGCGTCGTATAGTCTTTTTTGTCGTGCGATTTGACAAACCCGACCGCCGACAATAGTCTACAAGAGTCTTTGCATCACATTTTTTTACTTCACTTCCACGACTGTCGCAAGAGTGCCCTCTAATTTGCCTGGTAATTAAATAAGAATTTTACATGATATGGTGGTGTCTTATTCAAGCGCTGGTCCCGAAATAGGCTTCATCCCCTACAATAGTCAATACTTACCCTTCCTCCGAGTATCTGGCCAGCCGGTAACCCGTTCTTCTCGGTGTCTGTGACCTGGACTCTGCTTTTCTCATCTTGACGACCCTTTTTGGTCCAGAAAAGTCATTAAAACCAGAGCAAGATGGAGTGAGAATTTACTCAACACATTACCCTCTGATGACTGACGTTGAGTACAAAAATAGCAGTGTAGGTTATCGATTAGCAAATACAGGAGCTCAGAGGTGGCGGACTTTGGCCTGTAGCTAGTTGTACGATAGCCACTGATACAAAGTAATACAGTATGTAACATGTAATTGAATTGTCTATTCTCTTGTATAGACAAGGTGTTGGTGCTTCTACGTTTTAATTCTTCTCTGTTAAAAAGTGGCAAAGGCAATCCTATACCCCTTGATGGTTCTAGATTGTCAGAGCAACAAGATATAGTGTTTAATGACCGATTCCTCCACCTATGTATGGGCGCTTATTGTTTAGAGTCCTAGGGTCCTGCAGATGTTGATAATAATGAAGATGATGATCATCTGACATGCACAGTACAGGACTTTGAACTTTGAGACGGTCTATAAAAATGCCTGTAGAACCAAGATGGGTAGCTACGTTTAGCCTAATGATATTCTCATCACCCACCCACCCTCAGTGAGACTAAACAGAGCAAATACTGTAAGCCTGTCTCGCTGACAGAGATGTCTCAATACCAGGAGACTAAAGCATCGTTAGAGGGCCTTAGAGTGGCAGTTGTCGCGGTTGTGTATTGTTCGGGGAATCGTTAGTAAGAACAAGGCTTCAGAAGTGGAAGTAGTGAGCCAAACACCCGCGCGGCAGGTACTTAGTGAAGGACAGACGGTTTAGATTAGAGACAAAACTATAAGGACCGCTTGAAATTTCTGGAACATGGTCAAATGACTGACAGAGTCGATATGCTATGTGCTAGTAATCGCTTTCACAACAATCGCTGAGCGACAAAAGTTGGATTTGTGTGACCCTTGATTTTATAGTTGACATGATATTTAAGTATCAATCAAAAGACAACAAAACAAACACAACTTCAAAATCGATTCGTTCTTTATCTATGAGTTTCTTCAAGCGATCTGTTAAATCTTATGTCGATCGCTCAGCGGTAGCTGCTTCTAGTGGGGAGGGTGTTAGTCTTAGTGACGTCACAAAGGGCTCCCAGCCACTGCTGGATAAGCCGTTGCGTGCTACAGTACATCCGACAAGACAGAAGAGTCTACCAGACAGTTTCCAAGAAGTCGTTAAGTTTACTTTTTGGCACGAGAACTTGAAGAAGGCGTCTTTCCAACCCCACTTAAGTCAGTTCTTGCGAGAAGACCCTATTAAAAAGACGCAGCTGGATTTGTCCTTTCGACGAAAAGTGTCTGGACTCAAACTTGTACGGTTTAATTGCTCTTGTTAATTTGTGTTTTCAGAGGGCGTCGGTCATACACAATGATGTCCATGATGACCGCAATACCACGCGTTGTTTACCTACTTCTGTTGACTGTTGTTTATTGTCAATGCGTGTTGTTGTTGGCAACCGCCCCGAAATGTGTGATTATGTAAACGTCTTGTGGGCTTTGGCAAACAGTCAAATTGGTTAAAGAAATCAGTTCTTCTCATTTGCATACAGAATAGACAAACCAGGCGACGGCCCAGTATATAAAGAGGATACCCCCTTTCGGCTGTACTCAGAGAGTCGCACTTTTACCAGCTCTGTGCATCGTCCAAAACTCCGACAGAATGCGCACCGTGCGTTCTCTCCTGTTGGTCTCGGTGCTGAGTGCGTCTGTAGCCGCCTACCCTAACGGCGCTCCCCGGGCCGCCTGTGACTCCATGCACCCCGTCCACGGACACAAGCCTCGGGCGGGCACGGGCGGGTACCGGGTCTTCGCCGAGCCGGATTTCACAGGGCCGCAGACCAAGTGGAAGATCACGCTCAACGGGACGTCGGGGTTTCTGGGGTTCCTCCTCGAGGCCAGATCGCCGGGTGATGGGGAGAAGATCGTCGGGAGGTGGTCTCGCCTACCGCCGAGGACAAAGGCGCTGGACTGCGATGGCGTTCACGACAATGCCGTTACGCACCACAACAGGGACAGGAAGAAGATGAACGACGTTTCCCTGACGTGGACGGCGTCGTCGTGCAAGGATGCTCCGGTCTACTTCAAGGCAACTGTTGTTAAACACTACAAGGAAATCTACGAAGGCGTCACGTCTGACGTGTTGAACGACGTCTGCCTTCGCCCACCTAAATGCAAGGTACGGTGCATATTATTCGTAATATATGTAAAGCTTGAATAGGATGGAGATGCTATCATAACTTTGAGAATGTGGATACTTATAAGTTATAAGCTGGTATTTTCTTGTTTCCATGACCTACTGGCAGACTAGCTCGGCTGCTACATATCCTAACCCAGTGGCTGTTTTCTTGATGCTACCTAGGAGTGTAGCGACTTTACCAGAGCAGGTCGGAGGAAGCTGTATCGGCAGGAGAGGGCACGGTGCTGGGATAACATGCGCTCCAACAGACACGCTCATCAGGGGAACGGTCAGCACATTTTTTCCACAAATTGCAAGCACAGGTTCCAAGTCACATACGTCTTGACCATGCATGGGGTAGTATGGGTACGGTAGTATTGTTTTAGGAGGCAAGATCCTGGCTACTGCTTGTACAAATAGCTTCGATCCGTAATACGGTGGGTGGGAGGTGATTTTGACAATTGATAGGGAGGTCACCTGAGCTGACCCAGTATGTACCTTAGCGGTATAATATAGTACCCGATTAAATTTAAAAAATCATAAAATTCCACAGAGACGTCCCGGACATCTGCCTATGCGCATGCGATTACGAAAACCCGAAATACTTCCCGGAAGTCTGAAATCTCCTATTTCTTCTTTATCATGTATCACGTGGTGTTGTGACTGGCTCTTGCTGTTGTGTTTTCCAGGCCGGTCGTGTCGGCAGAGCTGGGACGGAGTAGCCTGCTGGCCGGAGACTCCGGCGGGGAGAGTCGCCACCGTTCCCTGCCCGAGCTACCGTCCTGGATTCACCCGGAATGGTATGACTAGCTAACCTTATGTTTAAATGCCTCTGTGTAACGTTACATAGTTTCTGATTTCGCGAGGAGGATCTTGCTTTTCAGTGTGTCTGTCAGTTTGTACTACGTTTCGGTTTGGTTTATGTTTACCACAGCTTTGGAAACATGGGCTAGTTCTACTACTTTCTCTAACGTTCATTTGATTATTCAATGAATTCAACCAGTGTTAATGCTTGCTTCCTTCTTTCCTGCCCTCCTTTCCGTTTCTTTTGTTGCTCTTTGAGCCTTTCCTCCTTTTTATCACTACAGGTTCAAATATATAGATCAATATTTTCAAGAAAATTTGAAATTCATTTCTTTCTTTCTTTCCTCTTATCATGTAAACTAATTACTTCCCATCCTATCTTTTCGATGGACACTTTTTATTGAGTCTTGTCTGTACTTTATTTTCAAACAGGGTTTGCCGTGAGACGTTGCAGTCCCTCCGGTCGCTGGTCTCTCCACGGGCGTACTAAGAAGAGACAGGGCGACTACACACAGTGTACCGGGCCGCGGGACAGGAACAACGTGTGATGGGGGTAAGGACTCAATCGATCAGCAATGTTCGCTAATATCATGTATCACAAACATGATCTGTTCCCACATTTTCTATTGTACAAAAAGCGAGAAGTTGACCACTCTGTATTAGCTCAGTAACTAGAACACTTTGTATTAGCCTAGTATAGTACCCTTGTATGTTCCTTATGTATGTCTTAGTCAAGTAGTGTATCTTTTGTCCCCACTTTTCTACATACGTCTGTAATGTGTATGTTAAGTCTTGACCTGTACCTAGCCCGTTGTGGCATGAATGTACAATAAAGGATTTCATTTCAATATCTGTTGACAAATTTGCCTCTATATGGCTCTTTCTGTCGGAATGATCGGTCAGTCATTGATGAAAGATTGGTATCATTGACGTCCTCCTTAATTTTGACAGGTGTTGATGGGTGAGCAGGTGTGGACACATACTTGAGCCATAGATCATGTCTTCCCCTCCTGCACTTCCCGATGTTAAGATCCACCAAGATGTCTTAGACACCCTAGTTAGTTAACTCACTGGCTCCTATCAACTTATCAACTAGTTAGTTTACTCAGGGTCCTGTACATGTGCTCCCCTTATCAACTACTTGAACTAGTTAGGTCACACTGACTTATGAATGACATCCTCTGACAATAATGTGAGAGGCTGAAAAAATGGAGCCAAACAACAGGAATGCAAAGCTGGTAGCACGAATTGAACATGGAACATGTATCAAACAAGCAAGAATTTGTAGGAGCTAGATAGGAGGTACTAGATTATCAAAGGAGGTAATGTAGGTTGTATCATTCAAAGACTGACAAGCTGTTCGCTGACCTAAAATGTATACATGTACAGTCTGTACTTACATCATGTTTAATAAAAAGAACCCAACACTAAATGTCATACCATCTTTGTTCCTTTGGTGAAATCCTTGATATAGGTATATTACATACACACAATGAGTTAGGGGGGATAGGGAACCCATATAGTGTACTATGTAAAATGGTACGCATACTAGTGGTACCCTTGCTGTTAAATCACAGAACATCAGGCCAATCATGGAAGGTACCCCTTAGGTAGAGAAAAGGAGGAGGACTTTCTGTCAAAAATCAAGTGCTACTTAAGTATAAAATGAACTACAACTAGAACCAGATCTTTCCAATTGTGCAGGTGTTCTGCAAAAGGTGGCATCTAAACAAAAATGTCCTTGACCGGTACCGGTATTCCACATGTCCTTTTAGCCGCATTAACAGTCACCTGACAATCTAACATGGCTTAAAACCATAACAGGTGATGTGTTTTTGTGCCCCCTTCAGATATGGTATGTAGATGCGTGCCACAGGGCACATAGGCCCGGTTGCATAATACTGCTTTTTAATATTAGGCAGAGTGGCCTTCAAGTCTCTCCAGGCATCAGCAGACCTGTCATACACATACACCCGATAGTCTCTTGTGGGCCTTTGTTTGTCAGTGTCAAAGGTTTCTAAGAATACGTGCAGCTGGTTGTTCAGTACGAAAAACTTGCGGACATGATTAGTAGAATGGTTTCCTGGGTTTGGCCAGCCTGGCAGTTCCCGCCAGCAATCTGACTCTGTGTCGTACACCATAGTCACAGTGAAGTGAAAATTTGTGCAGAAAATCTCTGTTCCCATGGCAGCAGCTATGATCCAACGGAGAAGACACCAAAGGTTTGGTGGAGTTAGCTCACACCAACAGTCCTGGCTGGGATTGTAACGATGCATCGCTGAGTCCATGAGGAAATAGATGTATGAGCCGCAGGACACTGCAGTGCCGTCATCCCATTGTCCATCAAGTAACAGCTGTGAACAGTCCTGCCACTGGTCTGTACGCTGGTCATACTTTTTCATCCGTACCAACGCACTGACTTCTCCTAGATCAGCAGCAAGGTAATATAAAATCCCATCCACTTCAAGAAGGCACTCATCCTGGTGAGTAAACATACCTGAGTCTTCTCTCTGGAACCCAGATACTGAGGACATACCAGCATCTTCCCACACATTGTCTGCATGGTTGTACTTCAACATTGACAACTGATAATAAGTACTCTCATCTCTTCCATTAACAAGGGTATAAATATCATTATCCCTGGTGACCGTTACCATTGAAGAATCGGGTAGGTCTTCACTGCAGCTGATGTACATCCCTTCCTGTGGGTTCATGTACAGGATCTCATCTTCTACTGTCCTGGAGAGGAAAGAAAATTGATCTCAGTTTTAGGTCACTAAAGTGCTACCATTCACTGGCCACGACAGATGATATGTACTGTTAATGTACAGTATTTACAGGTTCATTGTGCCAGAGAATTCCCATGCAAGTAGCTCATTTTGACATGCACGATGAACAGTGGATCACAGCTTAACGTCTTATCCTAAGGACTGTAACGCTTTCCTGTAACATGCATGTCATTACAGGCGGGATTTGAACTTTCAGCTTCTTGGTCCAGAGGCAGGGTCACTAACCACTAGCCTATGCTACACATGTCAGCAGAGCACACTGCATCTGAGCAAAACACTGCATGTTGCACCAGAATTTTGCCTGTTGCAGACTATATCTTTTTCTACAACACATTTGGAAACTACATTTGGAAACTACAACAACAACATGTATAGGTCAGAGCATACAGTATGTAACGTTACATGACTGACACTGTGGAAATGTAAATTGCAGGAAAAACAATGTAATGACATTGTGTAAGAACTGTTCCATACCACCTAGAAAGTTAGACAAAGCAGACGTATATGCATAAACATATACATACTCTATGTTGGATAGCAGAACCATTTCTGTGGTCATCCCAATCCTCGGCCTTAGCTTCGGGTTCCTTGTCTGTACCAGATTCCTGATGACCTCACAACTCCCATGACCCTCCTTGACCACGGGATGTTCCAAGATGGCTGCCGTGTCGTCTGAGGTCAGCAGGTTGAAGCGGATGTGAGGGAGGATGCTGGGTAGGTGCTGCAGTCTGTAGGGTGGAAGAGTTTTCTAAATCACTGCAGAAATGGAGCTTTTCATGTGTAATGTATCATGGTAACTAGACAAAATTAATGCCTGCTTGAATGTTATCAATAGAATCAGATTTCCTCAGTCATAAGATGTATTCATACAATTCCAGACTAATGCCAGAGAGTGTCAGAGAAAGTGTCAGAGAAGCCTGTAAACAAGACTGCCGCCCACCTGTCCTCCCTGCTGTGCTGCACCCATCTCACCACAGCCTCCCACACTCTTGTCTCCTCTTTAACCTCCAGCTTATCCTGGCTGATGATCTCAGTCAGCTGATCCACACTCAGGCTGCAGAACTCCTCACTGGAGGAAACCTGTGGAGGCGAGAAATAGGTATAAATAGTTGGCAATTTAAACACATTTCTCTCCATTAAATTTTACCATGCATGAAAATTGATCTTAGACTAAATAGAGTCTCTGAACACAATATAAAACTAAAACAAGACCAACCTCCACAAAATGCTGACATACATACTGCAGACAACAGTTCAGAACAACATCCACCATGAAGACCTCAGCAATTTTGTAAAGGTCCACACAGGTGGAGCGCTCCACGTTCATGGCCATGTAGCTGCTGCAGGTGTCTCTCACATAGTCCAGTTGGAGGAGGTCGGCTGCCTGGTACAGGGGCTGCACTCTGTCCAGGGACACATGGAGGGTCCCCGAGTAGATGTAACTCAGGATCTCCTCAAACATGTCTGCATCCAAACCCTACAGAAGAATACAACACAATGTTCAAACTTCATTGCTGTTTTCTGTTGATTTTGTAATGACTCTTTTACATTTTGTTATGGAAAATAAAGTACCAAGTTTCATCACATTTACTTGTGATGCACTTGTGATAGTAGCTTAATATATTATGATTAAACAAAAAAGGGCTTTTAGAGTTTCAAAAATTGTGAAGCTGGTGAATTGTGAACCTGGAACTGTGACGCTGGCAAGAAATTTGACACCAAGTTATAGAGCAGTAAATTTAGTGGGGAGGGGGGCAGTAAACTCATTTCAGGAAGAATTATGAACTTCTCCTAATTTCGCTGGTTTTGGCTATGGGATATTTGGTATCTCTGTAAAATTCCTGTTTTGTTCTAGGGAACCCTTATGATATTATAAGCGTCAAACCTCACCTGTAAAACAACTGTGTTCTGCCGACTTTCCGTCATGTCACTTGTAAACATGGCTCTGAAGTAGGGGCTGGCCGCGGACAGAACAAGCCGATGGCAGGGAAACCGCCGGCCCTCGACTTCAAGGACGACATCCTGCAGTTCCCCTTCCTTCTGTAAGTCACCCACAGCTCCAAGAAACCCGTGCTGATAGCTCTCGTCTTGGTAGGAACGAGGACGAACTGAGCCGACGTGCATTTCTTGGTCCGCGGCAGCCATGTTGATGATGATGACGGTGCTGTACAATGTACCTCCAAAGGGAACTGTATGTGTACTTTGATGACCCACATAATGTAGCGACACATAGTAATAACCGATATGGACATAATCAGTATTGCTGACAAGGTGGATTTGCCTGCTCGTAGCTTGAGTGCTTGTTTGGTAGTGAAAAATTCAAGTTACAGGGAGTTTTCACAATCTGATGATATGTTGGCAGCTCTTGGTCGGATGTGAATACTGTCATGATTGTACATGTACATCTACATTATAAAGTATTAGTAATCCAATAAATGTAGGGCCTGCTGATATTTCAAACATTGGAGAAGTATGATCTGAGTACTAGTATTCAGAGAATCTATACAGTTAATTTACTTTTCACTTACATAGTTTATTTGTTTGTTTGATGTAATGTTTACCTGGATGTCTGTTCTTCTTTGAAGTAAAAGTAAGACTGTTTTCCAACTCTGGGAACCTAGGGGTTAGCTATATGGAATATCCTCATTCTGGATTCGTGTAAATCACAAGCTTCCTTTTAAAAAATCATCAGAACACTTGTGTATGTAAATAACAGTTTAATCTCTGTGAAAATGATGCTCCAAAAATATGCTCTTCCTAGTCACCAGTCTCTTTATTACATTCTCAAGAACATGGAACAGAAGTGCAAGTAAATGCTCATAAAAATGTAATGTGATTTATGAAGCATCATTCAAGCTATAAACTATTGAAGTCAAGTTCCTGTAAATTTTGTGTTAACACAATGAACCAAAGGGCAGATAAAATATAATGCAATATTTGGACAAGTTTGTTAAAGAATGTGCTTTCTGATAAGTGACATTCGTACATCAGGTCAGTCATAAGATTAAGAAGTCCCTTAATTACTTAAGAAGAAAACACCACTCTCAAGTTAAAATCAAACCGCTTTAAGTGCAGGAACATCTATCTCATAGTGGTGGTATACAGCATGAACTGAAAACTCAGTACAACACAGAGACATCATTCAACAGTCCTGAACTGCAAGCTCACTGAACCAAACTATGATAGGTCTGCTGAGGCATGGAGATAGACAGACATTCCCTATGTATACCGTGCCTACTCTCTATACCATGAAAATGCATAATGTGCTACATGTATAAAATCAACTTTGACAACAAAGTTATCATACTGTGCCAAATCTCAAACCAATCCACACGGACGTTCTAGCATGTTCCCACACGTTCTCTGATTGGTTGTACTGTAATATGGACAAATGCAGTTATTCTCCAGGCTGTCCCTCTGGGTTTGCTGCACCCTGTGTGTCAGCATGGCCGGTGTTCAGATATGGTAGGTACATATGAGCCACGAGGTACGCAGGTTCTCGTGTACTCCAACGCCAAGCGTGGAGAGCAGACAACTCTCTCCAAGCATCTTCAGACCTGTCATACACAAAAACCTGCTGAAGACATGTGTACTGGCCTTGATGTGAGTGACTGCCACAGTTGACCAATGCATGCAGCTTGTTTTGGAGCACAAAGAGAGAACAGTTTTCAATATCAATATCTTGATCTTGACGACTTATTTCCGGAAACCCTGGGCGCCTAATCCAGCTGTCTGCCTGAGTGTCATACACCAATGTCGTCTTAAAGTCATAATCCATGGAGAAGATCTCTGTTCCCATGGCAACGGCTGAACAGTAGATACCTTTCAATTGAAGACTGTAGTCTGACAGGGCTATCCTGCCCCACCGGTCTATCCTTGGGTTGTACATATGTACAACATTCTTGGTGAGGAGATAGATGTTCCGGTTACAGGATACTGCCACGCTAAAGTCCAAAATTCCATCATGCTGAGGTGTTCGGCAGTTGTGCCACTCATTTGTGTGCTGGTTGTATTTCTTCAACACCACCACTGACCATGTCACAAGAAGGTAAAAAAGATGTCCATCGATTTCCATCAGGTAGTTATCCTGTTGCAGATCGCCTGGGTCTAAAGGTTCTTCATACACCAGGGGTTTTTCTAGAAAAATTTGGCATGGGGGAGCACAATCATGGCGAGGGAGCGAAGCGACCGAGGGGGGGTTGGTGCGGAAGGGGGGTATCCCCCCTTCCGCGATGTGAAGCCTTTGAAAATTTGAAGTTGAAATGGGACATTTTGAGGCTACTTGAGGGGGGAAATATGAACTCTTTCATTGTATGTTTCTTTAAAAACAAACAACTATGATGTACATGTAACCTGGTTGTAAAAAAAATATTTAGACACTCACTCACACAGTCCTCTTACACAGTCCTCTTACAATTAATTGAATATGATAAATATAATGCTCAATACAAATTTCCATTAGTATAATGTATGTGAAAGGCATAGGAGAAGGATAAATAGACTAAAAGAATTCAAGGTTATTTTTCTCAATATTCTTCCCAAATTTCTATTTCTATCTCCCTTGTAAAATATACATTGTAAGTACATGTACAATCAGCAGTACACACAATCTGCAAATCACCCTTTCTAGTACGCAATTAGTGATTAATGTTACTAGTAGCTCCAGATGACAACACTGGGTTTGCCACAAGCTCAAACCTTTCCCATAATGGCAAAATAGCAACACATTCATCCAAGCTGCTACAAACTCAGGTCTCATGTTTCACTTCAGAGCCTGTTCTATAGTATGCAAATGAAGGAGGCCCAGCTACTTGTCTTTGAGCAAGTTCTCAATGAACATTGTTTATTCCATTCAAACTTTTACTACTAGAGCTGAATTTTCATGTTTATGGTAAGATTTTGGAATTTTTATGAGAGTAACATAGTTTGTAATGCTAGAATACATTGTTATGTGGTGTTGTTTTTGTATTTTTACTGGAAAAAGATAATTTTGAAAAAGACTTAGGCTTCAATCTGAAAATTGATATGAGGGCGCTGGTTTGTTACATGAGGGCGCAGCGCCCCTGTTCCCCTGTTTAGAAAAACCCCTGGATACACTGTAGACTTTTGTTCCCATTTGTTCTCAACATGGTTGTACTTATGCAGGGTAATTTTGTCTGAATCTCCCTCAGCTAGGACATAGATGTCATTATCAGGAGTAACCGTACCCATAAGTGGACGTAGGTTGTAGTGACACCTGATGAATTTCCCTTCTCCTGGATTCATCCACAGTACCTCATCTGTACTGTAAAGGCAAGGTGCATTTAATGATCAGACCATGGCAACTGAATTTTGGTTCTTGGATTTAGGAAAATAATGCTAAACATGAAAACAGAAGCAAAGGATAGGTACATGTATGAATATGCAAATACCTTTCGTGGTACAGCAGAGCCATTTCCGTTGTCATCCCAAGCCTCGGCTTCAGGTTGGGGTTCCTCGTCTGTACCGCATTCCTGATGACCTCAGAACTCCCATGATCCTCCTTGTCCAGGGGATGTTCCAAGATGGCTTCCATGTCGTCTGAGGTCAGCAGGTTGAAGCGGATGTGAGGGAGGATGCTGGGTAGGTGCTGCAGTCTGTAGGGTACAGGATAGGGGAAGAGCTTTTAAAGTGCTCACGACACCAAAATAGGACCATATCTAAGTGTACTTAAAATAACTAGTATTATCTGGCTAACAGACACAATTATTTACAATAAATATGCATGATTCTCCTGTTACACTCGAAATTTCAATGTCCCATCTTGAAAAAGTCAGCACAAGTCAGTCCCGGCAGATAATCTGCATCTCTATGTTTTGCTCACCTGTCCTCCCTGCTGTGCTGCACCCATCTCACCACAGCCTCCCACACTCTTGTCTCCTCTTTAACCTCCAGCTTATCCTGGCTGATGATCTCAGTCAGCTGATCCACACTCAGGCTGCAGAACTCCTCACTGGAGGAAACCTGTGGAGGTACAGACAACATGTAGTGATGTACTACTAGTACAGTAAGTACATGTGTATGAGAACTCAAGGAGTCATATCATCAAGAAAGATAAACTTAGTTAAACAGGAAGGCAACTATTAATTATTATTTAGCTAAGGCCACACAAATTTAATTTCTTGGTTAACAGATTTTTAAAGAAAAATAATGGAGCGGGCGGGTGAAAAAATAATAAAAATAAAAACAGGCCTAGGCATCCTATTATGGCCCACAATGGTACGAAAGGAGCCATAAAGTCAACATACCAGGCTGGTTAAAAATTTAAGCAATGAATTTTGAACTTTTAATGATACCACTGCCTTGAAAGATGGAATAACTGTAACAAGTAGGATGAAAAGGACTGTTTTCAACTGTTCAGGGCAAAATATGAGCATTTTGCAGTTGATTCTGAATTTTTATTTTTATTTGCAAATCAGAAAAAAATGAAGCGGCAAATCCGTTAACCAAGAAATTAAATTGGTGTGGCCTAATATACATGTATATATAGAGATGTACAGTGTAGGCAACATAAATACTATACAAACCTCAGTAAAGTTCTTGACGATGTACTGCAGACAGGGATTCAGGACAATCCTGACAGAGAAGACCTCAGCAAACTTGTACAGGTCCACACAGGTGGAGCGCTCCACGTTCATGGCCATGTATCTGCTGCAGGTGTCTCTCACATAGTCCAGTTGGAGGAGATCGGCTGCCTGGTACAGGGGCTGCACTCTGTCCAGGGACACATGGAGGGTTCCCGAGTAGATGTAACTCAGGATCTCCTCAAACATGTCTGCATCCAAACCCTGCATAAGAATACAACACAATGTTCAAACTTCATTGCTGTTGTCTGTTGATTTTGTAATGACTCTTTTACATTTTGTTATGGAAAATAAAGTACCAAGTTTCATCACATTTACTAGTGATAGTAGCTGAACTGCTGAATATATCACGATTAAACAAAAAAGGGCTTATTCTAGAGTTTAAAAAATTGTGAAGCTGGTGGATAATTTGTGAAGCTGGAACTGTGAAGCTGGCAAAATATTTGGCACCAAATTACAGAGCAGTAAATTATGTGTGTGGGGAGGGGGGCAGTAAACTATGATCATTTTAGGAAGAATTATGAACTTCTCCTAATTTCGCTGGTTTTGGCTATGGGATATTTGGAATCTCCTGTTTTGTTCTGGGGAACCCTTATGATATTATAAGCGTCAAACCTCACCTGTAAAACAACCGTGTTCTGCCGACTTTCCGCCATGTCACTTGTAAACATGGCTCTGAAGTAGGGGCTGGCCGCGGACAGAACAAGCCGATGGCAGGGAAACCGCCGGCCCTCGACTTCAAGGACGACATCCTGCAGTTCCCCTTCCTTCTGTAGGTCACTCACAGCTCCAAGAAACCCGTGCTGATAGCTCTCGTCTTGGTAGGAACGAGGACGAACTGAGCTGGCGTGGGTTTCTTGGTCCGCGGCAGCCATGTTGATGATGATGATGCTTTGCCTCCCAAGGGGAACCCTAAACGTACCTTGATTACTCACATAATGTAGCGATATAGTATACATATCGATGTCAATACATCTCAAGGTTGTTTTGCATGTCCTTGACTTAAGTGTTGGTTTTATAGTGGAAATACAAGTTACTTGGCGTTTTCAAAATGTAATGGTATGTTAAAACATCATATAGTAATCAGGACGTAATTGGGCCTAGTTATGATAACCTGTGATGCAAATGGTCATAACCTTTTTCATTCCTGGACCAAAAGTGAAGGAATTCTGAGGAACCGCTGTAATTAAAGGTGATGTATTTTTCCTTTTACTAGAAAGTGTTGTTTGGATGAAAGAAGCGAAATAACCAAAAATCTGTTACATGTAACTGTTACCAGTAAGACTGAAAGCTATGTTTATTACTGTCTGAGATGAAGTCTTCTGAGTATTTATCCTGTTGACTTATTTTGTTCTACGTAATTAATATTTTACCTCGATGCCTGTCCTTCATTGACGTAAAATTTAAGACTGATTTCCCAAAACGGAGAACCTATGGGTTGGTTCTGTAATACTCTCACTCTGGGTTTGTATTGGGGGATTCAAAAGTTTTCTCAAGAAAAGGTTTGAAATACATGTGTAAGTGAAAAACAATTTAATGTCTGTAAAAATAGTGCTTCAAAAAATACAGGCCAGCTATTACTATTCATCAGTATTGTTATATAACTTATAAAAAGTATACATTGTCAACAAGATGTGACAGAACTGTGAGTAAATACAAGTGCACATAAATTTTGTTAGTGTCATACGAAGGTGCAAACTTAGCTTTCTATTGATATATAATTCAAGGTGATTGATTAAGTATCAACTGTGCTATAATCTACCAATATTAAGTGCCCATACATATGGTGTTAGATTTAAATAGTAAATGTTAGGACAGATACTAACAATACAATGCTATCACTGGACACATTTCTTGGTAAGCAGTATCCGTATACTGACAGTATCAGGGCACTTTGAGAATTCGAAGCAAACATCACTTTCCAATAAAGGTCACAGTGCTAGTTTGCATGCAGAAACTTCTACCCCATGGTGGGGCATTCAGCAAGAACAGGAAACTGTGCAACACAGAGATATCATTCAACAGTCCTGCACTGCAAGCACACTGAACCAAACTATGACAGGTCTGCTGAGGTCATGGAGAGACTACTATTCCCTCCTGAACGCAGTGCCTACTCTTTGTTCCATGGAAATGAATTATAAAATCAACTCAGACAAACAAGTGAACGAAGTCTGACGAATCTAATACATGTATAATCCACAATATTCCCACACATTCTCTGATGGGTTGCGCACTATACACTATTGAAACTATTCTCCACTCGGTTCCTCTGGGTTTGCTGCCCCCTGTGTTTCTTCCTGGCCGGTGTTCAGATATGGTAGGTACATGCGAGCCACGGGGCAAGAAGGATCAAACCAACACCAACATCCATCTGGCACGATCAATGACTCTCTCCAAACATCTTCAGATCTGTCATACACGTAAACCTGCCGATATGGCGTGGAGTCTGACCTCGTGTAATAGCGGCCACCTACCAATACATGCAGCTTGTTTTGTAGTACAAAAAGAGTACAGTTTTCAATGTCTAAATCGTCATCTGTGTTCAACAACCCTGAACGCTCAGACCAGCTGTCTGCCTCTGTGTCATACACCATTGTCTTGGCAAAGTAATAATTCGAGCAGAAGATCTCTGTTCCCATGGCAACTGCTGTATCGAAAACACCGTTCATGTCAGGACTGTAATCTGACAGGGCTTTCCCAGTCCACTGGTCTTCCCTCGGGTCGTACCAATGCATTTCCGTCCGTGTGAAGAGGTAGATGCGCTGATTGCAGGACACTGCCACGTCGATGTAGATCCGCCCACCATGCTGAGGTGTTGAACAGTTGTGCCACTCATTTGTGTGCTGGTTATATTTCTTGAACTCCACCAGAGATGATTTCTCAAGAAGGTGAAAAAGATGTCCATCGGCTTCCATAAGTACGTGATGTGGTGGCACAGCCATCGGACGGTCTTCTGTTTCTATGTACACTGTAGACTTTTGTTCCCAATCGTTCTCAACATGGTTGTACTTATGCAGGATAACGTCATAGGAATCTTCAGCTAAGATATAGATCTCATTATCATGAGTAACGGCACCCATATATCTAGGATATAGGTTGTAGTGGCACCTGATCAACTTCCCTTCTCCTGGGTTCATCCAAAGTACCTCATCAGTGCTGTAAAGAGTGAGATTCCTTTAATGATCAAGCTGTAACAATTCAATTTGTTGGTTGTTGGATTGATGTTGAAAGTAATGCTAAAGAGAAATAATAGCAGGTAAACAGAGTCAAAAAAGAAGTACATGTACAATTGTATATACATACTCGACATCGTATAGCAGAGCCATTTCTGTGGTCATCCCAAGCCTCGGCTTCCGGTTGACCATGTTCCTGATGACCTCAGAACTCCCATGATCCTCCCTGACCAGGGGGTGATCCAAGATGGCTGTCTTGTTGTCTGAGGTCAGCAGGTTGAAGCGGATGTGAGGGAGGATGCTGGGTAGGTGCTGCAGTCTGTAGGGTACAGGATAGGGGCAGAGCTTTTAACTCCTGGGACTAAACATGACAAAATTAATACCCTGTGAATGTCATCAATAAAGTCAGGCATCTTCAGTCGATACGATGTATCCATACAATTATGACTAACTAGATGAAAGACACCTGTAAACATAACACAGCTGCCCACCTGTCCTCCCTGCTATGCTGCACCCATCTCACCACAGCCTCCCACACTCTTGTCTCCTCTTTAACCTCCAGCTTATCCTGGCTGATGATCTCAGTCAGCTGATCCACACTCAGGCTGCAGAATTCCTCACTGGAGGAAACCTTAGGAGGCGTGGAATAGTTTTGAATATTTGGCAATCCAAATAATTGAATTTTAGCTGTAACTTGTGAGCAGGGGCAAACTGGGGGCTAACATTATATGCTGCAAACAGAGCAACCTGGAGAGATATCTACAACCACCATACATCAGTTCCTAACACCTATTGACAAGTGTTTCACTTTGAGTAGCTTACCAAATGCTTTCTTCCTGTTTTCAAAAAGCTATACTCAGTCATATGATGTGTCATGTTTGTCTATATTGTGCTGCCATTACTAGGTTTTGTCGTGCATGAAAATTTTTATTGAAGTCTCTGATCACAATGTATGTAAAAGAAGACCAACCTCCACAAAATGCTGACATATATACTGCAGACAAGAGTTAAGAACAACATCCATCCTGAAAACATCAGCAAACTTGTACAGGTCCACACAGGTGGAGCGTTCCACGTTCATGGCCATGTAGCTGCTGCAGGTGTCTCTCACATAGTCCAGTTGGAGGAGGTCAGCTGCCTGGTACAGGGGCTGCACTCTGTCCAGGGACACACGGAGGGTTCCCGAGTAGATGTAACTCAGGATCTCCTCAAACATATCTGCATCCAAACCCTACAGAAGAAATTGTACAACACAATGTTCAAACTTCATTGCTATTGTCTGTTGATTTTGTAATGACTCTTTTACATTTTGTTATGGAAAATAAAGTACCAAGTTTCATCATATTTACTAGTGATAGTGGCTGAATATATCACGATTAAACAAAAAAGGGCTTATTCTAGAGTTTAAAAAATTGTGAAGCTGGTGAATTGTGAAGCTGGAACTGTGAAGCTGGCAAAATATTTGACACCAAATTACAGAGCAGTAAATTATGTGTGTGGGGAGGGGGGCAGTAAACTGTGCTCATTTCAGGAAGAATTATGAACTTCTCCTAATTTCGCTGGTTTTGACTATGGGATATTTGGAATCTCTGTAAAAATCCTGTTTTGTTCTAGGGAACCCTTATGATATTATAAGCGTCAAACCTCACCTGTAAAACAACCGTGTTCTGCCGACTTTCCGCCATGTCGCTTGTAAACATGGCTCTGAAGTAGGGGCTGGCCGCGGACAGAACAAGCCGATGGCAGGGAAACCGCCGGCCCTCGACTTCAAGGACGACATCCTGCAGTTCCCCTTCCTTCTGTAAGTCACCCACAGCTCCAAGAAATCCGTGCAGATAGCTCTCGTCTTGGTAGGAACGAGGACGGACTGCGCTGACGTGGGTTTCTTGTGTTAACCGCCGAAATGAGTCCTTAGCATGGTTCACAGAATTTATCATAGCGCAGTCAGAATCGGGAAAGCCAGGCTAAAATATATGTCGTTGCAATCCTTACAAGTCAGGGAACCTCGGGAAGTTCACTTGAAGATCACACTTGTACTCAAAAACGAGCTTTGTAGCGTCAAAGTTGACCTTTATTCGCTAGCTAAGAACTCATTTTGGCGTAGGTTTTCGAACTGTATGGGGGTTTCCGTGATACCGCTAATCCCATCTACTTCCGGGTCACGAGGTCACGAGGTCACGGCTTACGAGGCTCGGTTACTAGTATATTACACGCCGAAGAGCTAAGGAAACGTTGCGGAGTGAAATTTCATGAAAAAAAGCTCTTAAAAAGCCGCGCCTATAAGGTTTGGCAACTTC